>NW_017671759.1:11639-134285 GCF_001879085.1 Nicotiana attenuata
ACACCATCTACCCCCCCCCCCCCACACCCAACCCCCCTCAACCACACAACAACATCCTAAAAAAAAGTTAAAAAAAAAAAAAAAAAAAAAAATCCCTGCAACCAATTTGTTCATCAAAATCGAAAATCTATAGTAGCGATTTCGAATTAAGTTTGATTTCATTATGTATATGTTATAAAGTTATCTGATACAAGTAATACTCGTATATAGTTTGAGCAAAGAGCAATGAGATTTCAATTGCTGCTTAGGCAAACAAAAATCAGAAAAGTTATACTAGCATAAAAGTTGAAGAATCCCATAAAACTTACACCATATGAATAAGATTACATCATAAAACTTCCCATCAATGTCACATATATAACTTCAAATGACAAGCTTTAACTCAAGACCATAACCTGCATCATCACAAACTCTAAACAAAATCTGATATGACTTACGAATTTCATGGTGCTTCAACAAAGACATTGACTTTGATCACAGAACCATCTTTAACATCATAGGCAGACAAAGGCTGATCACTTTGCATTTCCACAGAATTGTGCCTTAGTAACATATAATCACTCCCCCATACTTTTTTAACAATCTTGATTAAGTCTTTAACTTTGTCACTTCCTTTTACTTCAACTTGAAATTCCGATGTTGGTGACTCTACTTTTACTCTGATTTTTTGTTCTCTAGCCATGGCCATTATCACTCAAATTGAAGATAATTTCCTGCAAATAGTAGAGCTTTAATTAATATAGAATTGAAGCAGTTTTCAAAGACAGCTGTATCCTAGCCTAGGCATATATACAAAGGTTGTCAAAGATAAAGACAACCATTGGCTTAAATGTTTTTTGATTCGGTTAGTTGGTATTTTGAATTATTATCTCTCTAGATAAGGCAAAAGTAACAAACAATGAGAAGGAATTATCACTTAAATTATAGAATTGAATTATAGTAATTTTCAAATTCACTATTAGAAACACACGACGGGCTTAATGTGTGAGCGTTACTGTGTTAAACCAAAAATCAGGAAAAACTGTTAGAATAAGGATTAACCTATAGCATTTTATATTATACACCATACATTCTATTTTTAGTGCGGTAAACCAAATATCCACAAAACATATATACACTAAAATAATCCGGTGATTATTAATAATTGTATTACAATTTATGCATTATAATGTTTGTATAACTTCTTTAGCAAATCAAACGATCCCTTTAAATATTTTATTTGACTAGGTAATATGATAATGATAAATAACAGATTGTTCTATCCAGGAAAGAAAATATAATGCGTGAAGATTCTTCTTTTCTGTGAAAACCTATCCAAAACTATAACTAAACTTAGTGGCTACGATACAAAATTATTGTAGAAATCAGGGCTCTTAGGAGAAAACGGCACATAAATGCGTGTGATTATTATATACACATATTTGTGCAAAAGTACTACATAAGGGTGTCTTATTTTCTTACCAAACTCAAGTTTTTGGTCTAACTTTGGTATTTGATTGCCCTGATAAACTATTATGCCAAGATTCTCTACATTCTTATATATTAGTTGCCCACAAACATCACTAAGGCCGTTTGGTGGGATGTATAACAGAGGCGGCTTGACAGTATTGGTGGCTTAAAAGCCAAATTATATTAAAAGGTCTATTAAATTAATTTGATAAATTTATACAATAATGAGACATAAAAGAACTTGTTTTTTGTTCTATGGAATATGGATCAATCAAACATGACTGTAACAACGAATTTTCGGCGTCGAGAAAAATAAATAATCAAGACTGGAAAATTGCGTAACAAATGTAGTATTTGATTTCAATAAATAAAAGTGTTACAATCTCTATGGTATTCCTCTGATTCTTCAAGAATGTAAAGTATCTTAATGAGCTTGACTTTGATTTGATTCAAGGGCTTGTAAAGCTTGATCTTGAATCTTCTCCTTGAGCTTGAATTTGGGTTTGATCACGAACAAGTAATTTGATCTTGAACGCCTTGGTATTTGATTTGGCTTCGTTCTTGATCTTGAACTTGAACTTGTAGCTTGAGTGCTTGAGCTTGTAGCTTGTAGAGAAATCTGCGGTGTTTGATCCACGAGCTCCCTGCTTGCTTCTTGTTATAACTTCTGGTGTCTTCTAGCTTTATGAAGACCTCTATTTATAGTTGTGGGGAGTGATGTGGCTCTGCGATTTGATTGGTCCGTTTGAACTGACCAATACCATCCAGACACTTGGCATGATTTAATTGGCCCATTTATTTGGCTTGGATTGCCACATTACTTGACAGATGGCATGATTTCATTGGCTCATTTATTTGTCTTGGCTCATTTATTTGTCTTGGATTGCATCATCACTTGACACATGGCATGATTTCATTGGCTCACTTATTTGGCTTGGATTGCCACGTCACTTGACACGTCGCATGATATTATTGGCTTGTTCTTTTGACTTGGATTGCCACATCACTTGACACGTGGCATGAGCCTGAGCTTTAAGATGGGCCAATAGCCATTTGGACCTTGGGCTACTGAAGTGGGCTTATCACTTTATTTAGATACTTTTTCCTTCCTATGTCATATATGAAACCTTATTACCAAAAATGTGCATAGTTTCATATTTACCCGCCATGTTTACAGTTTTTCTGCAATTATTATACCATTCATTAAATACTAATTATTAGGAGTCGATTCCTTCCTAATTAGGCGCGCTACAAATCAGGAACAGAATATTCTAATTGATTTAGCGACCTTCAGATCAAATTTGAAACGCAAATCCTATATCTTCAATTTAAAATCAAATTACATAGACTCTTTTCTGCAAAAACTCTGTTCTTCGATATTTTTCCTTAAGCCACAAATCAAAAAAAGACAAAATCGTCAACAAATTCGAATCAAATTGTAGAAATCAGTTCTGCAAAAGCTCAGTTCGTCGACATTCTCTCTACATCTCTCTCTATTTCTCAATCGCAAATTTCAGTAATACAAAGCAAATAAAAAGAGAGAAGCAATTCCACCATTGACAGCCATTAAAAAGCCTGAAAGCTTTGAATTCAAATTTGGATTTTCAAAAATCATTATTTGTTTGGATTGGGTGTTGTTGAAAATAATCGGGAATATGGTTTGGAGTTTATATCTCAATTTTGAGGGGTTTTGGTGAAGATTAGACTTGGTTTTGACTGAATTTCAGATTGAAACTCGAAGAAGAAGAAGAAGAAGAAGAAGAAGAAGAAGAAGAAGAAGAAAGAAGAAGAAGAAGAAGAAGAAGAAGAAGAAGACATACTGCAGAAATTGTAGATAAATTGTAGATTATTTGTATTCTGATTGTAGGTGCTTTATTTTCTGTTTTCACAAATAAAAAATGGCTAAAACTTCTACAAATCTTCTGAAAAAATATAATTATGTCAAAAATACCAATTATGCTACAATTGAATGGGAATTGGGATATAAAAATTCATTGTACCCAGTTTGTAGATATTTTGTAGATAAATTGTAGATTATTTGTATTCTAATTGTAGATGCTTTATTTTCTGTTTTCACAAATCAAAAACGACTAAAACTTCTACAAATCTTCTGCAAAAAACGCAATTATGTCGAAAATCCCAATTAAACAATAATTGAATGGGAATTGGGATATTAAAATTCAATGTACCCAGTTTGTAGATATTTGTAGATAAATTGTAGATTATTTGTATTCTGATTGTAGATGCTTTGTTTTCTGTTTTCACAAATCAAAACGACTAAAACTTCTACAAATCTTCTGCAAAAAATGCAATTATGTCGAAAATATCAATTAAGCTACAATTGAATGAAAAATTGTACCAATGTCGAAAATACCAATTAAGCTACAAGCTACAATCGATTCAATAAGTCCATTATATTTTGATATTTAATTAGAAGGATAATTATAGAATACGTATATAGAAGGTATTTTCTCATTTTATGTCGTGACTGAATCTCCTAGTGAGGATTTTTTAACTTATCTTACACCTAGTACGTACAAAAATACATACAGCGACACCATCATATTTTAATGTATATATTTAGAAGGCAGAAGGGTAGTTGTAGAATAAATAGAAGGTCTTTTCTTATTTGGTTTATATTAATAAGTATGTTAGAAAAAAGAAGAGTCCTATTTTCATATTTATTGCAGAAATTAAAGTGTTTTTGGCATTAACCGAAGATTGAATTTCTTCCTATTGCAGAATATAGCAGTTGCAAGTTTCCGACAGGATATTGATTCAGTCCGAGCTTTTGAGGAAAAATTAAAGCTACAAGCTACAAGCTACAAGCTAAAATACACTATGGTATAGAATTGGTAATTTGGTATACTAAGTGTAATTAAGTCAAACCTTAAACATTGAGGGTAATAAGGTTTCCTATGTGGCATAGGAATATAAAAATTCCTTTAATTTATAGTCCACTTAAATGGACTAGCCCGACACATATATTGGACTTAAATAATTAGCCCAACTTACTAGCCACAATATTTATATGGACTAATATCTTGAATTTAATATGGTCCAAAATATTTTATGAATTTAAATTCAATAAAATTTAAATGCTTACAATGACAAAAGAAAATAATTAATTTGAAAAAACTGAATCCAAATTAGAAAGTCAAGCGTTAGCAGACACAAAAAATAATGAATGTACCACTCATCGATACAACCTAGCTAATTAGAGAAAAAATAAATATAATTTAGTCACTCATCTATACAACCTCACCAATCTAAAAAATATAAAACTTTGAAATGTCTTTTTAATAATTATTATTATATTATATATTATACTATAATAATAGAATATATTATGCTTTGGGGTCTTTAGTATTTGGGGCCTAAGGCAATAGCTTTACCGGCCTTACCCTTCGGCCGCCCTTGGTGTATCTAAACAGTACTGAATATGGTGTATTAGTAATGTTGGAATTAGTTATGTTGGGATTATTTCTTATCAACCGTTGCATTACATCACTTTTAAAAAGAATTACTTTGTTTACAAAAATACCCTCCACATTCTTTGGAAAGAATTTGGAAAAGGTTTTGAAAGAGCAGTTCTATTTTTATATATGCTTATCCATACATTATAAATTATGGTATTGTCAATGCCATGATTTGCTATGTATAAGAATAATACTAAATAGGGTGTGTAACTAATATAAGTACTTAGTTATGCATAGTTTGAAAAACACTACCAAATGAGGGATTAACAATATCGAAGCTCATACATGTATTATTTCCCTAATACATCTACCAAGATCCCTAAGTGTTCTGATAAACTTTTAACCCTTTGCAACCATTTGGGAATTGAAAGAATTAATCTTGTACGTCTATAGTAAAAGAATCAATTTTTTATGTACCATGACCAAACATTGTCACGACCCAATTCTCAAACCCGGTCGTGATGGCGCCTCTCGTGAAGACAAGGCCAACCAGAACAACGCAAACACCTCTTTTAAAGCAATTAATTAACACAAACAATTCTAACACATGCTTAATATAGTCAATAATACGGAACAACGATAATAACAAGGGAAACCATCCCGACACAGCCCAAACCGGGGTGTCATAAGTTATGAGCTACTATAGAGTTTTCTATAAGTCCACAAAGTATGAAATCTGATACAATAGTCTGAAGAAAACATAAATGATAGAGGGTAGGGGAAACAATGGGCTGCGGACGTCAACAGCTACCTCGTAACTCCAAATCGCTGCCTGGTCTGGAAGGAATCGGCGCTCAGGTGCGGACTCTGCTATGCCTGAATCTGCACACATGGTGCAGGGAGGGAGTAATGTGAGTACTCCGACCCAGTGAGTAATGATAGTAAATAATAACCGAAGGCATGAAAACACATAAGTGCACAAGACAATGCTATATCAGGCAGTAAATCACTTAACGCAGTAAAACAGTAAAGAGTCAGATGAAATCTCCTTCAACAAAAACAGGTAAATCAGGTAAAACAACAAGTAAATAGTGAGTAGAAATCTGCCCCTCGGGCCCAGTATCAATCACTCAGAACAGTATCAGCCCCTCGGGCTCAATATCAGTCACTCTGCATAATATCAGCCCCTCGGGCTCACTCTCAGATCATATGGGTACCCGCGCTCACTGTGGGTGTGCAAACTCTGGAGGGGCCCCTTACGGCCCAAGCGCTATATCAACATAAGGCCTGAAAGCCTTCTCACATCACTCTTAAGGCCTGAAAGCCTCCTCACATCTCTCACAAGGCCTGAAAGCCTCCTCACATCACTCAACATATCCTCACATATGGCCCTCGGCCTCACTCAGTCCAGAAAATATCATAAGCCCCTCGGGCATCAATAAAATAGTAGTGCTCAGCCCAAACAACAGTGGAAATATCATTTAAGTCTCAAAGTTCAATTAAAGCGGCTGAGTTTGTAAAGCAGTATAATCAACAGGACTGAGTTCAAGTAGTATATCAAAATAGTGAGGAAACAGTGATAAAAATCCACGAGGATTCAAGTAGTCGGCATGTAGCCCAAAATATGGCAATAGGCCCAAATCATGTTGATAACAAACACATCTCAGTCAAATACACGGTAAAAATATCAATCGGGACGGACCAAGTCATAATCCCCAGTAGTAAACAACCCCGCGCTCGTCATTCAGCGCGTGTTTTCACCTCAATATAGCACTACGTTGTGCAAATCCGGGGTTTCAAACCCTCAGGATATCATTTACTATCATTACTCACCTCAAGCCGGCCAAAATCCTAGCTCGCTATGCCCTTGCCTCGCAAATCGGCCTCCTCGCGTGTCGAATCTGACCAAAACCACAACGAACACGTCACAATAGGCTAAGGGAACATGACCCAATCGAAAAAAATCGAAAAATAGCAAAAATCTCGAAATTAGCAAAACCCGAGCCCCGGGCCCACTTCTCAAATTTTCGATAATTTTACATCAACGGATTGCTTATCTCGCCACGAGTCTATACATATAAAGATTGCCAAAATCGGAGTCCAAATGATCCCACAAATCTCAATTTTTGCTCTCTTAAGTTTCAAGCCCTAAACCACCATTTTTGCCCATTAATTACTTGAGTTTTCAGCTCTAATCCATGTATTTACACCATAGAATCGTGTTTTAAGTCCAAGAATCCATACCTTATTAAAACCCCTTGAAATCTCTCTTCAAAATCGCTCACAATCCTCCAAGTCCGAGTTAAAAATATGAAACCCTTCAAAAATTCGCGAAGATGGAATTAAATAGCTCTGCCCAGTCATTACCGCATTTGCGGTCACAATCTCGCATCTGCGACCTCCGCTTTTGCGGTCAGCACACCGCTTCTTCGGAAATAACCGCTTCTGCGGTGGTAATCCCGCATCTGCGGCTTCCGCTTCTGCGGACCAAGCTCCGCATTTGTGGATCCCTCTACAGTCTCAAATACCGCATCTGCGGTCCTCCAGTTGCATCTGCGACTTCGGAGATGGGGTCACCAAATCCGCACCTGCGGTCCTACCCGCTTCTGCGACTCACCTCTCGCCCCTGTGGTACCGCTTCTGCGGTCCCAATTCTGCGGAAGCGGAAATACCAGAAGCAGCAGCAACTTCTTAAGTTTCACAAGCCAAAACTTCTCGTTAACCATCCGAAATCACCCCGAGGCCCCCGGGACCCCAACCAAAAGCACCAACATATCCTAAAACATCATTCAAACTTGTTCCAATCATCAAAACATCTCAGACATTACTAAAATCATCAACTCCCATCGAATCCAAGCCTAAGTTCTTCTAAAACTTCCGAAACATGCATTTGATCAAAAACCCAACCAAAACACCTCCGAATGACCTGAAATTTTGCACACACATCCCAAATTACCTAATGAAGCTACAGCAACTCTCGGAATTCCATTCCGACCCTCGGATCAAAATCTCACCTATCAACTGGAATTCGCCAAAATACTAACTTCGCCAATTCAATCCTAATTCTACACCGGACCTCCAAAATCACTTCCGATCGCGCTCCTAAGTCACAAATCATCCCCCGAAGCTAACCGAATCACCAGAAATCACATCCGAGCCCTCTAACTCATAAGTCAACATCCGGTTGACTTTTCCAAACCAAACCTTCCTTAAAGAGACTAAGTGTCCCATTTCCTTCTAAAACCAATCCAAACCAACTCGTTCACACAAGAATCTTATAATGAAGCATAAAGAAGCAAAAAATGGGGAAAATGGGGCGGTAACTCACTTGACGACGGGTCGGGTCGTCACATCCTCCCCAACTTAAACAAACGCTCGTCCTCGAGCGAGTCAAGAAACATACCTGAAACCTCAAATAGGTGAGGGTATCTGCTCCGCATCTCTCGCTCGGTCTCCTAGGTAGCCTCCTCCGCGGGCCGACCTCTCCACTGCACTTTCACCGAAGCAACATCCTTTGACCTCAACTTCCGAACCTGACGATCCAAAATGGCTGCTAGCTCCACATCATAAGTCAAATCACCCTCCAACTGAACTGTACTGAAATCTAGAACATGGGACGGGTCTCCAATATACTTCTGGAGCATAGAAATATGAAAAACCGGATGCACGCCTGACAAGCTGGGTGGCAAGGCAAGCTCATAATCCACCTCCCCAATCCTCCTAAGTACCTCAAAAGGCCCAATGAACCGCGGACTCAACTTCCCTTTCTTTCCAAACCGCATAACACCCTTCATGGGCGAAACCTTCAGCAAGACCTTCTCACCAACCAAGTAAGACACATCTCGAACCTTCCGGTCCGCATAACTCTTCTGACGCGACTGTGCTGTACGAAGCCTCTCCTGAATCAGCTTTACCTTCTCCAAGGCATCCTGAACCAACTCTATCCCCAATAGCCTAGCCACGCCGGGCTCGAACCAACCAACTGGAGATCTACACCGCCTCCCATACAACGCCTCATACGGAGCCATTTGAATGCTCGATTGATAACTGTTGTTGTAGGCAAACTCTGCAAGCAGCAAAAACTCATCCCAAGAACCCCCAAAATCAATAACACAGGCACGCAACATGTCCTCCAATATCTGAATGGTACGCTCGGACTGTCCGTCCGTCTGAGGATGAAACGCTGTGCTCAATTCCACCTAAGTACCCAACTCTCTCTGCACGGCTCTCCAAAACTGCGAAGTAAACTGAGTACCTCTATCTGAGATGATAGAAACTGGAACACCGTGCAACCGAACAATCTCCCGGATATAAATCCCTGCTAGCCGCTCTGAAGAATAGGTAGTACACACAGGAATGAAGTGCGCGGACTTGGTCAGCCGATCAACAATCACCCAAATAGCATCAAATTTCCTCAAGGTCCGAGGAAGTCCAACAATAAAGTCCATAGTAATCCTCTCCCACTTCCACTCGGGAATATCCATCTGCTGAAGCAATCCACCAGGTCTCTGATGCTCATATTTCACTTGTTGACAATTGAGACACCGAGCCACAAATCCCACAATGTCTTTCTTCATTCTCCTCCACCAATAATGCTGCCTCAAATCCTGATACATCTTCGCGGCACCCGGATGAATGGAATACCGCGAGCTATGGGCCTCCTCCAATATCAACTCCCGAAGCCCATCCACATTGGGCACACAAATCTGGCCCTGCATCCTCAACACACCATCCTCACCAATGGTCACGTCTCTGACTTCATCATGCTGGACCCTGTCCTTAAGGACAAGCAAGTGCGGATCATCATACTGGCGCTCTCTGATGCGATCATATAAGGAAGACCGAGAAACCACACAAGCCAACACCCGACTAGGCTCCGAAATATCTAGTATCACCAACCGATTGGCCAAGGCCTGAACATCAACTGCAAAGGGCCTCTCCCCAACTGGAATGTATGCCAAACTCCCCATACTAACTGCCTTTCGGCTCAAAGCTGTCTTGAGCTTCTAAAAGCTCTCCTCGCACTCGTCCGACCATACAAATGGAGCACCCTTCTGAGTCAACTTGGTCAAGGGCGATGCAATAGAGGAAAATCCCTGAACAAACCGGCGATAATAACCTGCCAAACCAAGGAAACTACGAATCTCGGTGGCTGAGGTCGGTCTGGGCCAACTCTGAATCGCCTCTATCTTCTTCGGGTCGACCTGAATACCCTTGCTGGACACCACGTGCCCCAAGAAAGCCACTGAACTGAGCCAGAACTCACACTTGGAGAACTTTGCATAAAGCTTCTCCTCCCCCAATCTCTGCAATACAACTCGCAGATGCTGCGCGTGCTCCTCCTGACTGCGCGAGTACACCAGAATATCATCAATAAAAACAATAACGAACGAATCCAGATAAGGCCGAAATACACTGTTCATCAAATGTATGAACGCTGCTGGGGCATTGGTCAGCCCAAAAGACATAACAAGAAACTCATAGTGCCCATATCTAGTCCTGAAAGCAGTCTTAATAATATCTGAATCCGTGATCTTCAACTGGTGATAGCCCGAACGGAGATCAATCTTGGAGAACACCCTCGCTCCCTGAAGCTGGTCAAATAAATCATCAATGCGAGGCAGGGGATACTTGTTCTTCACTGTTACTTTGTTCAATTGCCTGTAGTCAATGCACATTCTCATGGTGCCATCCTTCTTCTTCACAAACAGAACCGGTGCACCCCACGGTGACACACTAGGCCGAATGAACCCCTTATCTAGGAGTTCCTGAAGCTGATCCTTCAATTCTTTCAACTCCGCTGGTGCCATACGATATGGCAGAATGTAAATGTGCTGAGTGCCCGGCACCAGGTCAATACCAAAATCGATATCCCTGTCCGGTGGCATGCCCGGCAGGTCTGCAGGAAATACATCGGGAAACTCCCTCACAACTGGGACAGAATCAATGCTAGGATTCTCGGCTCCAACATCCCTCACGAACGCCAAATATGAAAGGCAACCCTTCCCAACCATACGCTGGGCCTTTAGGAATGAAATCACCCTACTAGAAACATAATCAGTCACACCACGCCACTCGATCCTCGGTACACCCGGTATAGCCAAAGTGACTATCTTAGCATGATAGTCTAGAATAGCATGACACGGAGATAACCAGTCCATGCCCAAAATGACATCAAAATCCACCATGCTCAATAGCAATGAATCAACTCGGGTCTCCAGACCCCCGAATAGTCACCAAACATGACCGGTGCACATGGTCTACATAACTAGTATCGCCCACCGGGGTAGACTACATGANACATCAACTGCAAAGGGCCTCTCCCCAACTGGAATGTACGCCAAACTCCCATACTAACTGCCTTTCGGCTCAATGCATCGGCCACTACATTGGCCTTCCCCGGGTGATACAGAATGGTGACGTCATAATCCTTAAGTAACTCTATCCACCTCCGCTGCCTCAAATTAAGATCCTTTTGCTTGAACAAATGTTGAAGACTGTGATGATCAGTGAATACCTCACAAGATACGCCATACAAGTAGTGCCTCCAAATCTTCAAAGCATGAACTATAGCAGCCAACTCCAAATCATGTACAGGGTAGTTCTTCTCGCGGGGCTTCAACTGACGAGAAGCATAAGCAATAACTCTACCCTCCTGCATCAATACACATCCAATCCCAACTCTCGAAGCATCACAATATACAGTATAAGAACCTGAAGCTGATGGCAAAACCAATACTGGAGCTGTGGTCAAAGCTGTCTTGAGCTTCTGAAAGCTCTCCTCGCACTCGTCCGGCCATACAAATGGAGCACCCTTCTGAGTCAACTGGGTCAAGGGCGATGCAATAGAGGAAAATCCCTGAACAAACCGGCGATAATAACCTGCCAAACCAAGGAAACTACGAATCTCTGTGGCTGAGGTCGGCCAACTCTGAATCGCCTCTATCTTCTTCGGGTCGACCTGAATACCCTCGCTGCACACCACGTGCCCCAAGAAAGCCACTGAACTGAGCCAGAACTCACACTTGGAGAACTTTGCATACAGCTTCTCCTCCCTCAATTTCTGCAATACAACTCGCAAATGCTGCGCGTGCTCCTCCTGACTACGCGAGTACACCAGAATATCATCAATAAAAACAATAACGAACGAATCCAGATGAGGCCGAAATACACTGTTCATCAAATGCATGAACGTTGCTGGGGCATTAGTCAGCCCAAAAGACATAATAAGAAACTCATAGTGCCCATATCTAGTCCTGAAAGCAGTCTTAATAATATCTGAATCCCTGATCTTCAACTGGTGATAGCCCGAACAGAGATCAATCTTGGAGAACACCCTCGCTCCATGAAGCTGGTCAAATAAATCATCAATGCGAAGCAGGGTTATCTAGGAGTTCCTGAAGCTGATCCTTCAATTCTTTCAACTCCGCTGGTGCCATACGATATGGCGGAATGGAAATGGGCTGAGTGCCTGGCACCAGGTCAATACCAAAATCTACATCCCTATCCGGCGGCATGCCCAGCAGGTCTGCAGGAAATACATCGGGAAACTCCCTCACAACTGGGACAGAATCAATGCTAGGATTCTCGGCTCCAACATCCCTCACGAACGCCAAATATGAAAGGCAACCCTTCCCAACTATACGCTGGGCCTTTAAGAATGAAATCACCCTACTAGGAACATAATCAGTCACACCATGCCACTCGATCCTCGGTACACCCGGTATAGCCAAAGTGACTGTCTTAGCATGACAGTCTAGAATAGCATGACACGAAGATAACCAGTCCATACCCAAAATAACATGAAAATCCACCATGCTCAATAGCAATAGGTCAACTCGGGTCTCCAGACCCCCAATATTCACCAGACATGACCGATACACATGGTCTACAACAATAGTATCGCCTACCGGGGTAGATACATAAACAGGTAAAGCAAGACACCCTCGGGACGTACCCAAATGATGAGCAAAATATGAGGACACATAAGAATATGTGGAACCGGGATCAAATAAGACTGAGGCCTCTCTGTGGCAGACTGAAATAATACCTGTAAAGACAGCATCTGAAGCAATGGCATCTGCCCTGCCCTGAAGAGCATAAAAACGAGCCTGACCATCGCTTGATCGACCTCCACCTCTGGGGCGGCCCCTGGCTGCCTGACCCTCACCCCTAGCTGGCGGGGCTGGTGCTGAAGAAACTGGACCAGAAGACGAGGTCTAACCCCTCTGCTGAGATGAGCTAGCAGCACGACGAGGACACTACCTCCACATATGTCCAAACTCTCCGCACTTATAACAACTTCCAGGTGCTGGAAAGTGGGACTGAAGGGAACCCCTCGCGCCGGAGTGACTAACTGACGCACTCGGCCTAGAAGAACCCTGAGCAGACGGGGCACGAGATGAACTCTGTGCTGGAAGAGCGCTAAGCGAAGGCTGACCCTGCTGAGAACCCTGATAACCACTACCTGAAGATGCACCACGATACTCGGGACGAGCCGACTGAGCGGGCCTGAAAGAACGACCCCTACTATGCTGGAACTGGCCCCTCGAAGGAGCGCCACTGTAACTGCCAGAACCTCGAGGCCTCTTGGCCTCCCTTTCCTCTCGATCCTAACGGCGAACCGCCTCAATCTCTCGAGCTATATCAACCACCTCCTCGAATGTAGCACCCAGTACTCTCTCTCTAGTCATAAGAGCACAGAGATGGTAGTTGTGGCCATCAACAAGTCTCCTGATACGCTCACGATCAGTTGGAACCATCCAGACGGCATGACGAGCCAACTCTGAAAACCTCATCTCATACTGAGACACCGTCATATCTCCCTGTCGTAGCCACTCGAACTGTCTGCGCAGCTCCTCTCTGCGGGACTGCGGTACATACTTCTCCAAGAAAAGTGTGGAGAACTCCTGCCAAGTCAAAGGCGCTGCACCAGTCGGCCTACGCCTCTCATACGCCTCCCACCAAGTGAAGGCAGCCCCAGTAAACTGAAAGGTGGTAAAAGCCACACCACTAGACTCGAGAATCCCTGCTGTACGGAGCATCCGCTGACATCTGTCAAGAAAACCCTGGGCATCCTTGCCCTCGGCACCACTGAATGTCAGAGGCTGGAGTCTACCAAACCTCTCAAGACGACGCTGCTCATCCTCAAGCATAGCTGGAACCCTGAACTCCTGCACTGGTGCAACTGGCTGAGCTGGAGGTGCCTCTGGAGTCTGTAATCCCTGCACTACCTGCTCAGGTGTGAGAGCAGCGGGGGTCTGATTGCCTCCCCCAGCCTGCGAAGTGGCTACTGCGGTGGTGGCTGAAACTGCCTAAGCCAGGCCGGTGCAAACTGTCAAAATCTGAGCCAAGGCCTCCTGAAGACCCGGAATCACGATGGGCACAGCTGGTGCCTGAACTGGTGCTGCTGGAGCCTAATCCTGAGCTGGGGCAGCTGGTGGATCAACAGGTGCTGCCCCTGCTGCCCTGCCTCTGCCACGGCCACGACCGCGTCCACGGCCTCTGGTGGCCTCAGTAGGTGGCACTGGTAGTCGTCCGCCACGTCCGGTAGCTCGTGTCCTCACCATCTGTGAGAGAATAGAATTAAAGAGAAGTTTAGTACTCGGATCAACAAGTTCGCACGACAAGAATTTCAAGAATGTGAAGTTTTCCTAAAGGTTCTGCAGCTTCCCGAGGATAAGTACAGACGTCTCTGTACCGATCCACGAGACTCTACTAAACCAGCTCATGACCCGTGAGACCTAGTAACCTAGGCTCTCATACCAACTTGTCACGACCCAATTCCCAAACCCGGTCGTGATGGCGCCTCTCGTGAAGACAAGGACAGCCAGAACAACGCAAACACCTCTTTTAAAGCAATTAATTAACACTAACAATTCTAACACATGCTTAATATAGTCAATAATACGGAACAACGATAATAACAAGGGAAACCATCCCTACACAGCCCAAACCGGGGTGTCACAAGTCATGAGCTACTACAGAGTTTTCTATAAGTCTACAAAGTAAGAAATCTGGTACAATAGTCTGAAGAAAACATAAATGATAGAGGGTAGGGGAGACAAGGGGCTGCGGACGTCAACAGCTACCTCGTAACTCCAAATCGCTGCCCGGTCTGGAAGGAATCAGCGCTCACGTGCGGACTCTGCTATGCCTGAATCTGCACACATGGTGCAGGGAATAATGTGAGTACTCCGACCCAGTGAGTAATAATAGTAAATAATAACCGAAGGCATGAAAACACATAAGTGCACAAGACAATGCTATATCAGGCAGTAAATCACTTAACGCAGTAAAACAGTAAAGAGTCAGATGAAATCTCCTTTTAAAAAAAAACAGGTAAATCAGGTAAAACAACAAGTAAATAGTGAGTAAAAATCTGCCCCTCGGGCCCAGTATCAATCGCTCAGAACAGTATCAGCCCCTCGGGCTCAGTATCAGATCATATGGGTACCCGCGCTCACTGTGGGTGTGCAGACTCCGGAGGGGCCCCTTACGGCCCAAGCGCTATATCAACATAAGGCCTGAAAGCCTTCTCATCTTCTCACATCACTCTTAAGGCCTGAAAGCCTCCTCACATCTCTCACCAGGCCTGAAAGCCTCCTCACATCACTCACAAGGCTTGAAAGCCTCCTCACATCACTCAACATATCCTCACATATGTCCCTCGGCCTCACTCAGTCCAGAAAACATCATAAGCCCCTCGGGCATCAATAAAATAGTAGTGTTCAGCCCAAACAACAGTGGAAATATCATTTAAGTCTCAAAGTTCAATTAAAGCGGCTGTTTGTAAAGCAGTATAATCAACAGGACTGAGTTCAAGTAGTATATCAAAATAGTGAGGAAATAGTGATAAAAATCCATGAAGGATTCAAGTAGTCGGCATGAAGCCCAAAATATGGCAATAGGCCCAAATAATGTTGATAACAAACACATCTCAGTCAAATACGCGGTAAAAATATCAATCGGGACGGACCAAGTCACAATCCCCAGTAGTAAACAACCCTGCGCTCGTCATTCAGCGCGTGTTTCACCTCAATGTAGCACTACGTTGTGCAAATCCGGGGTTTCAAACACTCAGGATATCATTTACTATCATTACTCACCTCAAGCCGGCCAAAATCCTAGCTCGCTATGCCCTTGCCTCATAAATCGGCATCCTCACGCGTCGAATCTGACCAAAACCACAACGAATACGTCACAATAGGCTAAGGGAACATGACCCAATCGAAAACAATCAAAAAATAGCAAAAATCTCGAAATTAGCAAAACCCGAGCCCCGGGCCCACTTCTCGAATTTCTGAAAATTTTACATCGACGGATTCCTTATCTCGCCAAGAGTCTATACATATAAAAATTACCAAAATCGGAGTCCAAATGACCCCACAAATCCCAATTTTTGCTCTCTTAAGTTTCAAGCCCCAAACCCCCATTTTTGCCCATTAATTACTTGAGTTTTCAGCTCTAATCCATGTATTTACACCATAGAATCGTAATTTAAGTCCAAGAATCCATACCTTGTCGAAACCCCTTGAAATCTCTCTTCAAAATCGCCCACAATCCTCCAATTCCGAGTTAAAAATATGAAACCCTTCAAAAATTCGCGAAGATGGAATTAAATAGCTCTGCCCAGTCATTACCGTATCTGCGGTCACAATCTCGCATCTGCGACCTCCACTTTTGCGGTCAGCACACCGCTTCTGCGGAAATAACCGCTTCTGCGGAAATAATCCCGCATCTGGGGACCAAGCTCCGAATTTGCGGATCCCTCTACAGTCTTAAATACCGCATCTGCGGTCCTCCAGTCGCATCTGCGACTCTACAGATGCGGTCACCAAATCCGCACCTGTGGTCCTACCCGCTTCTGCGACTCACCCCTCGCCCCTGCGGTACCGCTTCTGCGGTCCCAATCCCGCAAAAGCGGAAATACCAGACGCAACAGCAACTTCTTAAGTTTCACAAGCCAAAACTTCCCGTTAACCATCCGAAATCACCCCGAGGCCCCGGGACCCCAACCAAAAGCACCAACACATCCTAAAACATCATTCAAACTTGTTCCAATCATAAAAACACCTCAAACAATACTAAAACCATCATTTCTCATCGAATTCAAGCCTAAGTTCTTCAAAAACATCCGAAACCCACATTCGATCAAAAACCCAACCAAAACATCTCCGAATGACCTGAAATTTTACACACACATCCCAAATCACCTAACGAAGCTACAGCAACTCTCGGAATTCCATTCCGACCCTCGGATCAAAATCTCACCTATCAACCGGAATTCGCCAAAATACTAACTTCGCCAATTCAAGCCTAATTCTACACCGGACCTCCAAAATCACTTCCGATCATGCTCCTAAGTCACAAATTATCCCCCGAAGCTAACCGAATCACCGAAAATCACATCCGAGCCCTCTAACTCATAACTCAACATCCGGTTGACTTTTCCAAACCAAACCTTCCTTAAAGAGACTAAGTGTCTCATTTCCTTCTAAAACCAATCCAAACCAACTCGTTCACACAAGACTCTTATAATGAAGCGTAAAGAAGCAGAAAAATGGGGAAAACGGGGCGGTAACTCACGTGACGACGGGTCGGGTCGTCATATTTTATATGTTAGTTTATAAATTAAAATTATTAATTTTTATAATTAAATATTCACATATGGGTTCCAGGCTCGATATTTGCGGCTCAGTAGCACCAATTTATCCTGAATTCTTCTATGTGTTATTTTTATTATTTTACATGTTTTATAATTATATATGGTTGTTTGTAAATTAAATAATTAATTTTTATAATTATATAATATTTAATTTATTAAATATTCATATATGGGTTCTAGGCTCGATATTTGCGGTCCAGTAGCACCAAATATATGTTGACTATAATTGAACAGAGTTTGTGTTTGATCTATCAGTTATTTTGACGTATTTTTGAGTATAAGAGATACTTAAACTACAGGGAAACTGCGCTGAAAGACACTACATTATACTACGCTAAAAGGCACTATATTATACTACGCTAAAAGGTACTACATTTTACTACGCTAAAATGCATTACTTTTTACCACCCTAAAAGGGCACTATATTACTAGTCTTTAAGCAAATAAATAATATAAACCAGATAAAATACAACAAATATATTTTAATCACAAAACATTCACAAAAATACATATAAAACAGTAATAATAATTTATTAACATTTTTATTAATAAATAATAACGATTTCGCAATTTTTATATATTTTTTAGAACATTAATATCTTAGTCCGGATAAAAATAACATACCAATTTAATCGCAAAAAAAAAAAAACAACATGGAACACATTCAAAACAACTAATATGCATTATTTATACGAGTTTCGACATAAACTAAATCAGAATACCTCAATTTATATTTTTTGGAAAGTTGAAGATTTGAAAATTTGACTTTGAAACGAGCAACCACAACAATAGAAGGCTTGGCTAGGATGTGGGACCAACTTTGATTAGTTTTTGTGGGATGCGTGGGGTCCACTCGATGATTTTATCAAGGTTAAGGTGGGGGGGCGGGGGGGAGGACCAGTTAGGGTAAAGGGGGGTTTTAAAAACGGGGGGGGGGGGGGGGGGGTATTCGTAGGTACCGGAAAAAAGGGNATCGAGTTAAAGGGGGGGGGGAGTGTTTCTGTCCAGAACGTGGGGGGGGGGGGGGAAGGGGAAGGGGACGAGTACTTATATATGTAAATCGCGGTTTACAAAAGCGCCTTACATATAGCGCTTTTATAAACCGCGCTTTACATAGCCGTCTTATCAGCTTCTAGGTAAAACGCGTTTACAAAAGGCGTTTTTATAAAATGCAGTATTGAAACGAGTAGCTGACGTTAAGGTAAAGCGTGGTTCAAAACTGTGTTTTACATTTGGTCACTAAGTTTTTTTCCCACCTATTTATGTATTTTGAGTCCAAAAACATAACATTTAAGTTCCGGACTCGTGCATTAACTCTCTCATAACATGGCACGTCATCACCCTTCGTGCATTAACACTCACAATATGGCACGGCATCACCCTTCGTGCATTATCACTCACAAAATATGGCACAACATCACTCTTCGTGCATTAGCATTCTCCCTCACTAGACAATGAACAATAACAACAGGGAGATGAAAATAACAAGAACAAGTCTAACTTTAATGTTTGGTTCCACAATACCAACCTCATCTTTGAATCAATACCCAAGTCCATGAACATAATAAGAACGATCAACATAATGATTAACTAGTCTAAGAATAGATAATATGATCACGGAAAGCAACAATTTCAAGAATAAGACACACTCGCATGCTATGACCCGACAACAACGCATAGGTACTCGTCACCTTATCTATACGTTGTACCCAACATTCAAACACGTAGCAAATAGGCAAATAAGACCTAATCCCTCAAGCCAAGGTTAACCACGACACTTACCTCGCTCCAACAGCCAAACTCAAAGCTCAACCACGGCTTTTCCCTTCAAACAAGCCTCCGGACCAACATGATCTAGCAAATTACCAACCAAACGATTCAAATAAAGCCTTAGGAACTATCCATGATTGCAAAGATTCAATTTAGGCCATTTTTTGAAAAAGTCAACACCCGTGCTCGCTTGGTCCAACCCTGAAATTCGGACCAAAACCCGATAACTAATTCACCCCCGAGCCCGAATATATAATTGGTTTTGGAATCCGACCTCAATTTGAGGTCTAAATCCCCAATTTTCGAAATCCCTAGTTTCTACCCAAAAACCCCCAATTCCACCATGAAAACTTTATATTTTAGGCCGAATCTTAGGAAAAAGTAGGGGAAGATTGAAAGAAATTAGTTTAAAATCACTTACCAATGATTTGGGGAAGAAAAATCTTTTGAAAAATTCGCCTCTTATGTTTCTAGGTTTGAAATTTTGAAGAATGAATCAAAACTCCCGTCTAAGTCATCTTTTGTTCAGCTGCAGGTATCGCATCTGCGACATGGCGAACCCGCATATGCAACATTTTCTTCGCAAATGCGAAAAGTGCCCTAGGCCTGCAGTCATTGCAAATGCGAACAAGTGTTCGCAAATGCGACCAGAGCTTTGCAAATGCGAAGGTCCACTCCTAGCCCACTACTCGCACATGCGATTGTCTGTTTGCAAATGTGAGCCTCGCATTGCGAGCCAGATCTCGCAAATGCAAAATCTGCAGGTCTGATGTGCACAAGCTATGATTTCTAAGTGCAATTCACTCCGTAGCTTATCCGAAACTCACGCGAGCCCTCAGGGCTCCAAACCAAACATGCACACAAGTCCAAAAACATCATACGAACTTGCTCGGGCGATCAAGTTGCTGAAATAACACCTAGAACTAAGAATTTAGCACCGGACGACCGAATCACTTCAAACAAACTCCGTTTCTCACCAAATTTCACAAACAAGTCTTAAATATTATAATGAACCTGTATCGGGCTCTGGAATACGGACCCGACAACAACAAGACCAAAACATTAACCAAATTCATAAAACCATTAAATTTTAAGTCTCTCAGTTTTCAACAAAAAATCATAACTTGAGCTAGGGACTCGAATTCGATTCCGCGCATACGCTCAGGTCCGAAATTACGATACCCACCGGGATCGTCAAAATACGGATCAACTCAATTTTACTTTTAAGGCAAAAATTCTTGTTTTCATCAAGTTTTAACATCAAAGCTTTCCGAAAACACGCACGGACTGCGCACGCAAATCGAAGAGGGTAAAAATAAGATTTTTAAGGCTTAAAAGCGCAGAATTGACTTCTAAAACATAAGATAACCATTCGGGTCATCACAATAAATATTTAACATGTAGTAACGTATTAGTAGAGTACTTTTATTATCTTTACCACGTTCTCTAGTATGATGTTTATCGTAAACTTTTATTTAATTACTTTATTAATGACTTAATTGCATAAATAGTTTTACATTACTATCAATGCATATATCTTATGGAGTTTTATTGCTTTACATTCCTCATCTAAAGTATTTCATCCCTCTGTATTTCGTCTGGCACTTCTTAATATTGAATATTACTAATCTAATCAATTATTGAAGTAAATTTAGATTCCACTTATTATCAAACTAACAGAATAGAGTACATTTAAAACAATACTAGTAAGAAATCATTTAATTTGCCAATGCTTTGAGATATAGGTAATCCATGTTATTTATGAATGTATTGGAACAGCAGATAATTATTTTCCTGGAGAAATTTAAAAATAGCCAGATTTACCACTGGTCGTTGAAAAATAGCCAAGTTTCAAAAGTCATCGAAATTTAGCCACTTTAAATCTGAGCGAAAACACTGTTCAAAATCCGGAAAAATACGCCCGCAAATTTTACGGGAGTTCCAGCATAAGTATGCTTGAACTCCCATAAATTTTACGGGAGTTCCAGGATAACTATGCTGGAACTCCCGCAAATTTTACGGGAGTTCAAGCATAATTATGCTGGAACGCCCGCAAATTTTACGGGAGTTCCAGCAAGTATAATTGTCCAGTATAATATACTGGAGTTTGGAGCACTGGTGCTCCAGTCTCCCGCAAATTTTACAGGAGTTAGCAAAGTATACCGGTCCAGCATAATATGCTGGAGTTCGTACACAAATGCACCAGAACTCCCGTATATTGTACTGGACCGGTCCCTGTTGCAACAAAATAGTGGCTATTTTTCATTGACTTGATAAACGCTGGCTATTTTTCATTAACCAGTGTGAAAACTGGCTATACCATGATATTTTGACTTATTTTCCATGGAAAATGCGGAGAACTTATGAGTCGCAAGGAGCTTATTTAATTTGGTTATCTGGTTACGTCGAAGTACCATATGTTTTATTAGTAATTAAAACTTAATTTTTAATTTGAAAAAAAAAACTGTCAAATCATGATATATGCTACTAAGAAAATATTGACTTTGGGCTGGAGAACTGTGGAGGTGAGATTTGACACTCAATGAAAAGGATAAAAAGATCATTAGTCCCTTTCCTTGCTTCTGTAACCTGTACTAAAGTCACTTAATTATCTTTTCACTTAAAAGTAACTAAAATTTATCATTATTATTTAAAAGTCATTTTAGTTCAAAATCCATCATAAATATAACATGGCATAAAATTTAATTAGGAAAATCTAAAAAGAAATACACCACATAAGCTTAAATAAGTCATATCTACTAAATCCATTTCTCCATAAATGTGATTTGACCCATAATCAAAATGGGTTTCGACGGGAATCCGAAACTTTTCTAATGGTTTTTTGGACAAAAAGCACGTTTCTACTACTAAAAAAAAAGTTATATAACTACCTAAAATGCAGTACTATATTGCGAATTACTTTAACGGAAATTTAGCCGTTAAAGTAATTCGCAGTATCGTACTGCGTATTATTAAAAAATTAGTTTTTTAAGGAATTCGCAGTACAATACTGCGAATTGAGTACACTCTGATTTTTGGGCCCAACTTTATTTTATTAAATGAATTCGCAGTACTATACTGCGTTTAAGTAATTCGCAGTATAGTACTGCGAATTGCTTTAATAAAATAAAGGCCCTTCTTTTTCCCCAAGACAACCACCGACTCATCCCCCCCCCCCCCCAATTAAAAAACGATCTGCTCCCCCACTGCTGGTCCCCGCGTCAAATTGAAAAAAAAAAATTTGGGCCCCACCCGTCACCTAAAAAGCAAGAGTGTAGGTCCCACACACAAGACAAGCTTTGGATTCCTTCTTTCGGTGCAAAAAATTCAATTTCAATCAAATTCAAAAAACTTAAATCGAGGTATTTCGATTTTTGTTTATGCCGAAACTCGTATAGTACATGCATATTTGTATTGTTTAATGTGTTTCCATGTTAATTTGTGTTATGTTTGTGTTTAAATTTGTATCTTATTTATACCCGGATTGTTTATTAGCTTTGGGACAAATATTATTAAATTTGATAAATAATTTGTATTTTTAATGTTATGTTTTTATTTTGGTTAAATAATAAATAAATATTATTTATTTAGTTTGTTGTTCATATTGTATGTTATGTTTGCTTGGTTTTTATATGTAATAGTGACCTTTTAGCTAGTAAAATAAAGAGCCTTTTAGCGTAGTAAAATATAGATCCTTTTAGCTTAGTAAAATATAGAGCCTTTTAGCGTAAGAGTGCAAAATATAGAGCCTTTTAGCTTAGTAAATATAGAGCCTTAAGTATGTAGTAACTGCAAACTCTATCCAATAACACTTTACAAAATTAATTATTTAATTTATTAAAATAAACTTACACAAAAGTAAAAATTAATATATTGTCAAATAACTCAAATATCAAGCCCAGAACTCATAGCTTGGTGCTACCGGGCATCAAATATCGAGCCTGGAAGCCATTCATAATTATTAAGTCCAATTCAAGAATTTTTAATTTAATTAATTAAACTAACAAATTTCTAAAAAATGTTGAAAATGACACACATAATAATTAAGGATAGCTTGGTGCTACCGGGCCTCAAATATCGAGCCTGGAAGGCCATACATAATTATTAAGTCCAATTCAAGAATTTTTAATTTAATTTATTAAACTAACAAATTCTTAAAAATATTGAAAATGACACACATGATAATTAAGGATAACTTGGTGCTACCGGGCCTCAAATGTCGATCCTCGAACCCATAGATAATTACTCAGTCCAATATTAAAAATAATTATTTAATTTATTAAACTAACACACACAATTAATTTTGTTTAAATTATAGTAGACGACATGGCCTTTCCTCCGCCTGCGCATCCTGGACCTGCCGAGGATCAGCTATTAGTGTTGCAGGGCGACCATAGGTCCTCCTATGTATGGGAGGGACAGCTATCGGAGCAGGCTCTCCGCCCCAGGAGACCTGACGATTTGTGGGAGTTCATTGTGGAGCATCCTTTCCATGCCCGCGTAGTCGCGCGCCTACAGGCTACGGGCTTCTATACGATTTTTGAGCTTGGACGGATGCAGCTTGATTGGTCTCTTATCACGGCCTTGGTAGAGCGGTGGCGACCGGAGACGCACACTTTTCACTTGCCCACTGGAGAGGCCACCATCACGCTGGAGGATGTTCAGGTTTTGTACGGGCTGCGCGTAGATGGACAGGCCGTGGCACTGCCCCAGTACATTAGATCCATGACGCGTGCACAGATGTTGGATATGATGGGGCAGTTTACTGGTTATAGACCTCAGGGTGACGCTGGGGGCAGTCGCATTGCTTTGTCAGCCATCAGAGATCATATGGCATTTTTGCACCCAGACATTACCGGCGAGACGGAGGATCTCCATATTGAGAGGTACACACGGTTGGCGTTGCTCCTGCTTTTCGGGTGTGTCTTGTTCCGAACACTTTGGGGAGTAAAGTGAGTATGCGCTTTCTCCATCATCTTCAGCGGCTGGATGATTTACCCCAGTACAACTGGGGTGCTGCTGTTCTCGCATACCTGTATAGGAGCATGTGCCGGGCGAGCATGGGCCCAGCGGTGGACATATGTGGTTTTCTGCCCCTCCTACAGGTGACAACATTTTCGAATACTCTGTTCATTACTCCGAATTCTATATGGTCGAAATGACTCATAAATTTTACATCAACCTTTTATCTTAGGTTTGGGCCTGGCAGCGGATCATGCCGTTGCAGCCACCTCTACCACCACTTGCGCCCGGTGAGGCTTATCCGTTTCTCCCTTTAGCTTCTAGGTGGATTCTCCGGCGTGGGAACTACCGAGGGAGCGATGCTCATCATAATCTCCCCCTTGTCAGGGATGTGTTAGATATGCTGGTGGACGGACAGGTAAATATGTACCTACACTTGCTTGTTTTAAATTGAGTTGTGTTGCGCATACTCAGTTTTATATTATTATTTGGTAGTTCATCTGGACGCCATACAACGACGAGTTGCTAGCTCAGCTGCCCGATATTTGCTCAGTCGACCGACTGCTTTGGAGCACCTCCGTCCCGATGATCTTCTTCGATATGGAAATTACAGGACGACAATGCACAAAACCATCAATTGCTGCTTTAAATGACCAGAACACATAGTTGAAAATATATTCGGGTCTGTCCGGACTCCGCTCACGCCTCCATTCAACAACAGTCCCGGGGTTAAAGTGTTGCAGTGCGGCCATGTACCTGGGCAGATTTGAAAAAGACTTATCCCAGTCGCCATAAATAAGTTCAAAGGCACGTTTGCGACCGAGATATGCCTTTCTTTTGGTTATAGTACAACCATACTCCTGGTGGACGGCTGTAATACACTCATTAATCTTGAACCAAATGGACACTTCCAAATATGGAATCAAGACAAGAGAAATCAAGTCCACATCCAAGTTGAAGTGATTCTCATTTAATGTGTCCATTTCACATCTGTGCTCGCTAATAAATTTACCCACTTTCCACAAACCTGATTTCTTCTTGGTGGCACGCAACATCCAGTGGCAACCCATAAACCACCTACGGCATATAGCCTTGTATACCTCCGTAGTTGACTCACTTACCGTCATCTCACGGCACTCTCTTATACTGTAGATTTTTACAGCCCTAATTAGGCGAGCTTTATCGGGGAAATACATGCCCTTTGTCAGAACAGCTGGTCTAGACTCATCCCACATCGCTGACCGAATTTCGTCATCATCCCTTGTGAGGGCATCCACGTTCGGCATACTTGGAAAATTATCAAGGTAGGGAATATTCCGCTCATGAAATGGCACGTGGGACTCGTACACTCTTTGTCTAGCGGGAGGTGGAGGAACATGCTCCCTCGTCAGCTCAGGATCAACATTCACTTCCTCCTCATCATCACCCTCATCATGGAAGGGTGTGTCATCCCTAGACTCATCCGCATTGTTGTCATAATCACTATCATCTTCCTGACTCTGCGCATCAGCCAAATTATGAGTCAATACGTCGTCTATGGGCAACTGTGTGAGGTCAGGAACATCAAGAAGCTCGTTTTCACTGCACAAAAAGAACAAAATGATAAGTTACCCAACTATATAAATACTTTAGATATAGCTATATCACTTTACTTACAAGTCGTACTGTCTTGACGTTTCATGATGGATATTTTCTTGTTGGTGATGACTCCCGGATGGACCACCGTGCTCCAATACTCCAGAATTATGCATATTCCAACTAGGGACGGGGTCATAACTTGTAAAATTCATATCCGGACGGTACCCCCTATGAAAAATATAAGTGTTAATACAAATCCAATTAAAACATAAAATAAACATCGCTAAAGCATAGTAAAATTGAAGTTTACCAGTCGTCTTGTGGATTATATAAAGTCGAAAAATTATTTTGTGGTTGCTCATTCGCCGGTGGTGACAAGTTTAAATCAAGGCAAGCTCTTTCATCAGCAATCTGTCCGGCAAAAACTGCTCCAGAATAACCACCCGATGACTGGGGGTTATCCCTACTATGCACACCCTCATTATTGGGAACGTCTTCCACCTTGACGTACATTTCCAATAATTTTATTACAATAAATTCTCTGTATTCATCCGGAATCCGCAAAAATCTCTAAGAGTTTGATCATCCTTGATGTTAAACTCAGAATAATAAGCAAACCCCTGCGGAGTCACTGAATACGGAAACCTACCGGTTACTTTAAGGTTAACCGAACGCTTTCTCACACTCATTTTTTTTACATAACAACGGAACCAATTTATCATATTCCATAGTAAGCGGCAATTTATCATGACACCGTGGAGGTGAGCTATACCTCACAGAGTTATTCTCCAGCATAACCCCAGCACCCCAATATAATGAAACCCTTATTTTTGTCTCTTCAGACATTTTATAAAAATGATTGATAAGAAGAAGAGAGAAGTATGAATGGAAGTTTGAAGTTTGTATTGAATGAATTTTCATAAAATTGAAACGCCTTTAAATAAGGCAAGTTCGAGCTTGGGGTGCAGAATTTTTTTAAGGAATTCGCAGTACAATACCACGTTTTATGTGTTTGAATTATTGTTATGTCAGTTAATTATTGGTGGGGCCAAATTAATAAGGAAATCGCAGTACAGTACTGCGATTAAGTAACTCGCAGTATTGTACTGCGAATTTGTTAAAAAAATAGTTTTTTAATAATACGCAGTACTATACTGTGAATTACTTTAACGGCTAAATTTTTGTTAAAGTAATTCGCAGTATAGTACTGCGTTTTACTTATTTCTGTAACTTTTTTTTAGTAGTAAAAACGTGTTTTGTGCCCAAAAAAGCATTAGAAAAGTTTCGGACTCGTTTTGGGGGAGGGGGGGGGGGGGGGAGGAACGCACACCCTTAATAAAATTAGGTTTTGTGATTTTTTGGGTTTTTTTGATCGTACAGATATAATCTCTCTTTCGTCTAAACAATTGCAATAGGTTGTCTATAATTGCATGAAAATAGATTCTTATTAACCTATTATTCTTGCATGCTTATGATACATTAATATGTTATGTGACATGGAACTATTTTAACTTCACTAGAAAATTATAAATATATTATGTAAGTTGGATACAATAGTATTTTAACTTCAGTAAATTTATAAAACGGCTCGTATGGGGCAAATGTGACGACCCAAAGGGTCATCACCTGTTTTCTCATTCATCCGGTGCTTCCAAAGCCTTGAAAACCTCATTTTTAGTCACCTCAATTTGCGTGCGCAGTGCGGGCGCGTAGCCGGAAAGCTTAAATATGAATTCTGTGTGAAAATGATGAATTTTGATATTAATATGAATAAAATTGACTTTGGTCAACATTTTGGGTAAACGGACCTGGACCCGTGATTGGATGGTCCCGAAGGGTCCGTAGAAAAATATGAGACTCGGGTATATGTCCGGAGCCGAATTCCGAGGTCTAGAGCCCGAGAAATGAATTTTTCTGTGAAATTGTTTTTCTGAAATTAATATGGAAATTTGAAAAGGAAATTGATTAGAACGTGTTGGTATCGGGCCCGTATTTTGGTTCCAGCGCCTGGTACAGGTCTTATATGTGGTTTAAGCACTTTCTGTGAAATTTGGTTGAAATCGGACGTCATTTGACGTGTTTCGGACCTAAATATCTAAAAATGAAAGTTTATGAAGTTTGAAGAAAAAGTGATGATTTTGAGGTTTGATACCTCGTTTATGATGTTATTTTGGCGATTTGATCGCACGGTTAAGTTCGTAGGATGTTGTTGAGTTTGTGTGTGTGATTGGTTAGGAGCCCCGAAGGGCTTGGGAATGTTTTCGGAGGTGTTCGGGGTGGTTTTGGACTTAGGATGATAGCAGATTTTCTGCAATTTTTGCACAGTATTTTGCTTCTTCGTGTTCGCGGCTTTCAGCTCGCGTTCGCGTACCTGTAGGCTCCCCCTTCTTCGCGTTCGCCTAGTAGTCCCCGCGTTCGCATAGTTCAGCCTCCCCCCTTCACCGCATTCGCGAGTCCCCTATCGCGTTCGCGTATAACCGAATCCCGGATCCCAGCCCATTCTTCTACGCGTTCGCGACTAGCATCTCGCGTTCGTGATGCCTTGACCCATTTACCCTTCGCGAACGCGGCCCCCTTCCCGCGAACGCGAAGGGCATTTTTGCCCAGTGATTTTTAAAGTTCAAAACAGAACCAGTGACGGGAAATTTCACAAAATACACACGAGTTCATCTTCTCCACAGCCCATAGGCGATTTCTAGAGCTTCCCTTCACCAAAGCTTCTTGGGTAAGTATTGTTTAACTTGTTTCCTTCAATTTCCTTCATCATCTATCAAATTCCTAAGCTCAAATCATGTGATTTAGGTAGAAATTGGGGAAAATGGGTAGAGTTAGGGCTTTTTGATTTTTCTTGATTTAGACCTCGTTTTGGGGTCGAATTTGAAAACAAATTGTATATTCGGGCTCGTGGGGGGATAGGTGATATGAAATTGGTTCGAACCTCGGGTTTTGACCAAGCGGGCCCGGGGTTGATTTTGGGAAGAAAGCGTAGGAAACTATATTTAGGCATTGGGTTTGATTTGTTTAGCTTGTATTATTGTTGCAAAGTCGTTATTTCATAGATTTGATTGAGTTGGAGCCGAATTCGAAAGGGAAAGCGGTCGTTGTGGATTGATTTAGCTGTGGAAGTTGAGGTAAGTGTTTGGTTTAACCCTAGCTTGAGGTAATAGGAGTTGAATCTTGTTTGCTAATTGCTAATTGATTGAGTACGGTGTAAAGGCGTGGTGACGAGTATCTATACACTGGTGTCTAGCATGACCGTGAGTCCGAATATTGTGTTTATTCCTATTTTGTTGTGATTCTTCCTCGTGTAATTGATGAACTCTATATAATGTGAAGAGTATGGGAAAGAATTATGATTTGTGAACTCTTTGGAGCGTTGGCTCGAATGATAAAGTAATTTTGAGTAAGAAAAGAAAGAAAGAGAAAGAAATGTGATTATTCCCTTGCCGGGCCGTATTCGTATATTGATTACCTCCCTTGCCGGGATGTGAAAGTTGTTATTGTTGTTCCCTTGCCGGGATTTAATTATTTACTTGTATTTCCCTTTCCGGGACTTCTATTACAGTTTGTCTAATCCCTCGCCCCATTGTTTGTGATTGTTGTTTGGGTGAGGACGAGTGTTAAAGCACGAATGGTGATGCCGTGCAGGATTGTGATATGAATACTAATGCACGAAGGAACATTCCGTGCCCTGTTTTGATTATTTATGCACGAAGGAACATTCCGTGCCCTGTTTTAATTATTTATGCACGAAGAAACATTCCGTGCCCTGATTTGATTACTAATGCACGAAGGAACATTCCGTGCCATGATATGAGTGTTTACGCACGAAGGGTCATTCCGTGCCATCATTCTGTGAGGTAAAGCACGAAGGGTGATGCCGTGCACTTTATATGATTGTTTGGGTGAGAATGAGAGTAAAAGCACGAAGGGTGGTGCCGTGCAACTTTTGATTTCCTACTATCGTTGCTATTGTAGTTGTACTGTTTTATTCTTCAATTATTGATTTTGTACCTGAACTGTTACAGCCCCTACAACATGCTCCCCCTCCCCCTTGACTGGTTAATTTCTGTATACCTTTTTATTGCATACACATATATATTGAACTGCACAGGTTTGTTTGGTAGTCCGGTCTAGCCTTGTCACTACTTCACCGGGCTGAGGCCAAGCACTTACCAACACATAGGGTCGGTTGTGCTGATGCTACACTCTGTGCATCTTTTTGCACAAGTCACAGTACCGGAGCAGCTTTTGGACAATAGTAAGAGTTTTGGGAGCTGACTTCAGTCCAGAGATCCCGAGGTAGCCTTGCTGGCGTCCGCATGGCCCGGAGTCTCTTCTATCTTACTTTTGTTTGTTATCCTTTGTACCAGAACTAACAGAATTTTTTTTTCAGACATTGTATTTAGCATTCTCTAGACATTCGTGAGTTTGTGATTCCAGTTCTTGGGTAGAGTTGTATTGAACTTCCGCATTGTTCTCCATTTATTTATAATTAAATCTTCCGCTTTTTTATTAAATGATTCGTTGTTTTTATTAATGTTGAGGTTTGCTAAAAGAGATAATAAAAGTTGGCTTGCCTAGCTCCTAATAGTAGGCGCCATCACGACTCCCGAGGGTGGGAAATTCGGGTCGTGACAGCATACAAACAAGATAAATTTTTTTTAGTATAGAATAATTATGAATGAGCATTATGTAACAGAAAAAGCAAGAATTTTGTAGTATAGGATAATTATTTTAAACTAATATGAAATTTAATATTTTTTTTATCGAAACCATTTGGGTTATGGGTCAAATCACATTTAAGGGAAAATGGATCTAAAGAGGGTATGGTCTATTTAAGCTTATGTGGCATTTATTTTTAAATTTTTCTCATTAAATTTTATGCCATGTCATACTTATAGTAGGGGTTTGAGCCAAAATAACTTTTGAGTGACAATGTTAAAGTTTAGTTACTTTTAAGTGACAAAAAATAGTTGAGTGACTTTAGTGAAATTAGAAGATAGTTGAATGACCATTGGTGAAATTAACCCATCATTAAAGATTACTCTCATCTACATCATCTATCCGTTTTTACATGAAAATATTTGATTGGATGAAATGTAATAAAATTTTAACTTAACGGGTATATTAGAAGTGGTGATAGTGAATATTGAAAGGATGGATGGAAAGTTCATAAATTTAATAATAAAAAACCTCATATCAGAGTTTAAATTTGAGTGGCTGAGTGTCATGCAAATTGGTGTGTAGGGTGTAAACGCTTTATAGTACTATCTAATTATAACTAATTTAGGCGTTTGCACAATAATTGGTTGAAATTGAGAAAAAATAAAGTTTAAGAAAGAGAGTATTGGGAAGTTGAAGGCAAGTTTGCATATGAGTTTTATAGGGCAAGCTTCTTTTTGGTTAAAAGTTTTTTTTTTTTTTTTGTCAAAAATACTTTGGCAAAAAATTGAGTTGTTTGGCCAAACTTTTGGAAGGAAAAAAGTATTTTTGAGAAGAAGCAGAAGCAGTTTTGGAGAAGCAGAAAAAACTAACTTCTCTCCAAAAGCACTTTTTGAGAAGCACTTTTGAGAAAAATACACTTAGAAGCAGTTTTTTAAAGCTTGGCCAAACACTAATTGCTGCTTAGAAGTGCTTTTCAAACTAATTAGCCAAACACAAACTGTTTCTCACCAAAAGTACTTTTGAGAAAAGCACTTTTGAAAAGAAAACACTTCTCAAAATAAGCTGATTTTTGCAGCTTGGCCAAACGAGCTATTAGTAACAAAAACAAAATGGTGATTTGTGAGTGAATAGTACTATTTTACTTGGATTACCCCAATAATTGTTTCTCGGTATTTCACATCTACTCAAATATTGAAGTTCAAAATTTAAGAATATTATTTACCGAAAAATGGGGCCGAACGCGTTTTATTTATAATTCATTGAAAAAAATTCGTCCTACTTGAGAATTGAGATCAGTGAATGATTGAAGAAGAAATTGTCAACGCGCTATTTCGAAATTATGTAATTACTTTCGTACGAGTTCAAATATGTTCCGTTTAGTTCTCTGAATTATCAAGTTATTCAATTCATTCCAAATAATAAATTTAGTGACGCTTGACAAAGAAGCTGTTTCTTGATGGTGCTAGTTGAATAGGATGATTTACATTCCATGTAAATGAAATGTGTTTAACTTGTATACATCAATAAAGTAAATAAATCTTTATAGTAATATCTAATCATCCAAAAATTATTTATTTATAACTATTTCTAAAATGTTAAATTTATAGTTTTAAAAATAAGGCAAATTATCAGATTAATGGATAAAGATAATTTGATAGTGCAAATTATTTTAACTGTTTACATGTATGAAATTAAACTCCGGAGTAAAGTATTATAACTAATACTGAGTCATGAGGGGAAGTAACATTTGTAGAGATTACGATAATGACAAATAATTTATCAATTATATACAAATAAGTTTTAAACGAGTATCCCTGTAAGGATCCTGATAAGGATCCAAAGTTGATTGCAATAGAAAACGAATTCAACACTTTTTGGGACAATTTTTTGATTTATTTAATTGAAAGCTGAAAATAATTACAAGAAAAGTAACTGAATTAACTAGAAAAAGTGGAAATAAAAGTCGCCATAGCCATTGAGAATCTGCAGAGATAGAAGAGAAGAGAATTAGAGGAGAAGAGAAAGAGAGAGAGAGAACGGAGGAGAGAAGGAAATCAGAGGGGGAATGAAATTACCGGAAATTCGTTGCCTTCTCTCTCTTGTCATTGGGTATTTGTAACAAACTAACCGCCTGCTGACGTGGCACGATCTTGACCCTTCTTACTTATTAATGAACTTCTAATCCTGACCCTTCGTTTCTAATTAACTGAGCAACAATTACCATGGCTGTAACCAGCTTCGAATCCCATCTGCTACATCTATATGTAATTACATTGGACCTCTTGATTCATGACAATCCCTTCCCCTTCAAATAATCCTTGACCTCAAGGAGTAGAATCGAACCTAGGAAACTTGGTATTCAAATCTTGGTAATCCTCCCAAGTTGCATCTTCAGGAGGGAGGTTAGACCATTGCACTAGGACCTTAACACCTGCCACATTATTCTTTTTAACCAGCTGCCTTTGAAGGATAGCCACTGGTCGAACCAAAAACTGACCATCCTCACCAGTACTTGGAAGGACTGTTTGCACCACCACCCTATTGCCAAGCTTTTTCTTGAGCAAGGAGACGTGAAAGACTGGATGAATTTTAGATGTAGAGGGTAATTCTAGCTTGTAAGCTACAGCACCGATTCGAGCAAGGATCTTATAAGGACCATAATACTTGGAACTCAGCTTGAGGTTCTTTCATAAAGCAATGGATGTTTGTCTATACGGCTGCAACTTCAAATAAACCAAATCACCAACCTGAAACTCCCTATCAATTCTTCTATTATCAGCAAAGAACTTCATCCTTTCCTGAGATTTGCTCAAATTATCCTTCAGTAATTGATGCATCTGTTGTCTCCTCATCACAACATCTTCAGCTGCTGGTACAATGGTTTCTACCAAGGGTGCAATAGATAGTTGAGGAGGAATGTAGCCATACAAGGCTTCAAATGGGGTGCATTGCAAGCTTGTATGGAAATTAGTGTTGTACCACCATTCAGCAGCAGATAACCATTGCTTCCACTGGTTAGGTCGACTAGCAGTCATTCACCTGAGGTAATTTTCAAGACATCTATTCACCCTCTCAGTTTGGCCATCACTTTGTGGGTGATATGCTGTGCTGTAATGCAATTGAGTTCCAAGGAGTTTGAACAAGGCTTGCCAGAAGTCGCTTAGGAAAATTCTGTCTCTATCAGTAACTATGGTCTCAGGTGTGCCATCCAGACTATGCACTCTCTTCCTAAACACTTCAGCTACTGTAGCAGCTGTATAAGGATGTTTTAGGGCAATAAAATGAGCGTATTTGGTGAACCTATCCACCACCACCAGTATCACTTCTCTGGTTTTGGACTTGGGTAGACCTTCTATGAAATCCCTACTAATGTGGCTCCATGCTTGATTGGGAATGGGAAGTGGTTGTAGAAGCCCGGGGTATGCTGCATTGTCATCCTTACTTCTGTGGCACACATCACAATTGGACAGATACTCATTCACCATCTATTTCATCCTGGGCCAAGTGAATAGTTGAGCTAGTCTTTCTATGGTACCCAGCTGACCAGAATGCCCACCACTAGGAGAGTCATGGAAGGAGGCAATCAATTGATGCCTAAGGTTGCCATTTACTCCTATGTACACCTTCCCCTTCTTTCTGAGAATCCCTGTTGAATAATGCCAAATACTCGGACCTTGTAAGTCAATAGAAAGCTGTAGGATTATGTCTTGTACCTGAGGGTCTCCTTCATAGCTAGCAGCTACCTCATGCATCCAAGTAGGAACAGAAATACTAATAGACAAAATTGTCCTGACCTTTGAGTTGGTTGTGTGTCTAGACCCTCTTGCTGTCTAGAAAGAGCATCAGCAACCCTATTTTCAGCCCCTTTCTTGTACTGCACTTCATAGTCAAGCCCAAGTAGCTTAGTTAAGCCCTTCTGTTGGATAGCTGAAGTTACCCTTTGTTCAAGAAGATACTTCAAACTATGGTGATCTGTTCTAACTATGAAGTGCTTGAACTGCAAGTAGTGCCTCCATTTATCCACAGCACTCAATAAGGCCATACACTCATTCTCATAAATGGACTTTCCTCTGTGTTTCTAAGCTAGCACCTTGCTGAAATGAGCAATTGGTTTACCCCCTTGCATGAGCACAACTCCAATTCCTCCTTGACTGGCATCGGTTTCAACCACAAACTCCTTAGTATAGTCAGGCAATGCAAGTACTGGTGTTGAAGACATGGCAGATTTGAGAGTAGAGAAAGCTAACTCAGCTTCTTGACTCCACTTAAATGCATCCTTCTTCAGCAGATCAGTGAGGGGTCGACATATGGTTCTATAGTTAGCCACATATTTTCTGTAGTAGCCAGTCAGTCCTAAGAACCCTCTGAGGGCCCTAAGGGAGTTGGGCCTAGGCCAGTCTACCATTGCTTGAATCTTAGTGGGATCAGTGGAAACTCCCTGTTTGGTAATGACATGACCTAAATATTCCACTTGTGTTTGTCCAAAAGAACACTTGGACTTCTTAGCAAACAAGGTATGCTTTCTCAAAAGGCCAAACACAGCCATCAGATGCCTAACATGCTCCTCCAAATTCAAACTATAAATGAGTACATCATCAAAGAATACTAGGACAAACCTCCTCAGATAAGGTTGAAAAACTTGGTTCATTAGGGCGTGAAATGTAGCTGGAGCATTTGTGAGCCCAAAGGGCATCACCTTAAACTCATAATGTCCCATGTGAGTCCGGAATGCAATTTTGTGGACATCTTCCATCTTCATTCTGATTTGGTGGTATCCAGCTCTGAGATCTATCTTAGAAAAAATAGCAGATCCATGAAGTTGATCCAGCAAATCATCCACAATAGGAATGGGGTATTTGTCCTTAACTGTAATATCATTCAATCCCCTATAGTCCACACAAAACCTCCAAGTGCCATCCTTCTTCTTGACTAGCAAGGCAGGTGAAGAAAAGGGAGATTGGCTTTGCTGAATGATGCCACTGCTCAGCATCTCTTTCACCTGTTTCTCTAACTCATCTTTCTGGTGGTAATTGTACCTATAGGGCCTCAAACTGACTGGTAAACTGCCAGGTTTAAGGGGTATAGCATGGTCCAAAGCTCTGATAGGAGGTAAGGATTTTGGCTCTGCAAACACATCAGTAAATTGGTTCAGCACTTCTTGTATAGCCTCATCAGTCTGTTCTTGCTCTTTCTGTGCCTCAACACTCAGCATAAACAAGTGAGCTATGAGAGCTTGCCCCTTCTTCAACACTTTTCCCATTGTTTTGCAACTCATCATACTTAACCTACCTTCTTCTGGAAGGCCTTGAAGTACCAGTTTGTTACTCTTCCCCCCAATTGTAACACACTTCTTTTCATGATCAAACTTAGTAGGATTGTGTTTCTTCATCCAGTTATTACCTAACACCAGGTCACATCCTCCCAATGGAATGATGAGAAGATCCTCCTGGAATGACCTGCCATGCATCTTCCATGTGAATCCCTTGTAGTGGGTAGTGCACATGACATAATTGCCATCTGCTACTGTCACTCTAACTGGAGGACAAAAACTAGCTCGATAGCCAGTCCCTTTAACTGTGTGCTCATCTATGAAATTGTGTGTGCTTCCTGAATCAATCATTACTGTGACTTGCCTTTTCTTCACAGTTCCCCCCACCAGTATGGTATTTTCTCCTTGGTTATTTCCTGAAAGTGCATTCATAGAGATAGCCTCCTGAATTTCCTGCTCTACTCCACCTTCAATGATCAATTCAGAGGGTACTGGCACTTCTGCTATCTCAGGTTCCTCTAGTTGAGGCTCAACTTCCACCTCACCCTTGAGGTAGTTCAATTGTTTCACCTTGCACTGGTGGCCTGGGTTATACCTTTCCCCACATCTGTAGCATAAGTGATTGTTCTTCCTGTGCTCATACACCTCAGGGCTCAGTTTAAATGCAGTGGTCTTGTTCAATGGCAGGGTTTTAGTGTTAGCTGTGGGGTTTATCCTGGGAAAACTTTTAGCATTAGCCTTCTCCTTCTTCTGTGCAGCCTCAATAGCCCTTTCCTGTAACCTAACCTGTTCAATGGCAAACCTTAATATCGTAGGCTTGAACAACTTGACCCAAAACTTGATTTCCTCCTTGAGAGCCCCTATAAAACTGGATAAGAAGTGAGATTCATCCAATTATGGATTACAAACCAGCATTTGAGCTTTGAGATCCTCAAATTTCCCTAGGAATTCATCCACAGTCCCTTCCTGTGATAGTTTATTGAACTCCTCGACCACATCTTCAGCTAATACTACCCCAAACCTACTGATCAGTTCCTCCTTAAATTCCGCCCAAGTCAATACCCCTTGGCTTAACAACAAGGAGTGATACCACATCTCAGCTAGGCCATTCAAATAGAGAGCAGCAGCTTCTACTTTTTGATCTTCCTGAGTTTTATACAACTTAAAATATCTTTCACATTGACGCATCCATACCTTGGGTTCATGTCCTTCGTAGTTCCCATTTAGGTGGAGGTATGTCCATATTTTGAGGCATGTTCTGCCTGTTGTCCATAACTGGAAGAGGTAACAACCCTCCTCCATTTTTTGGGCCAGCTGGAGCTCTTTCCAATGCTGTCAGCCTCTCGAGAATCAGCTCCAAGGTGCCTTGAATTCGAGTTTGAGTATTACGAACCTCCTCTTGACTGCTCAACACATCTGCCAATAGTTCGTCGTGTTTAGCCAGTTTGTTGTCCATCAGCTTCAAACGAGTTCCTTCCGCCATTACTCAAGCACGAGTCGCAGAATCGCGGCTCTGATACCAATTGTAAGGATCCTGATAAGGATCCAAAGTTGATTGCAATAGAAAACGAATTCAACACTTTTTGGGATAATTTTCTGATTTTATTAATTGAAAGCTGAAAACAATTACAAGGAAAGTAACTGAATTAACTAGAAAAAGTGGAAATAAAAGTCGCCATAGCCATTGAGAATCTGCAGAGATAGAAGAGAAGAGAATTAGAGGAGAAGAGAAAGAGAGAGAGAACAGAGGAGAGAAGGAAATCAGAGGGGGAATGAAATTACCGGAAATTCGTTGCCTTCTCTCTCTTGCCATTGGGTATTTGTAACAAACTAACCGCCTGCTGATGTGGCACGATCTTGACCCTTCTTACTTATTAATGAACTTCTAATCCTGGCCCTTCGTTTCTAATTAACTGAGCAACAATCACCAAGGCTGTAACCAGCTTCGAATCCCATCTGCTACATCTATATGTAATTACATTGGACCTCTTGATTCATGACAATCCCTTGATTTTAAATTTTTTAATTAGTAAATCTCCCAATCACAATACTTTTTTCCTCTTTCGCTTTTTGAAATCAACCATCTTTCTACATCGATTCTACAAAAAAAATTCTTCTAATGCTCATAATTTTCTCCAACAATGGCGAAGAAAGGGATTTATTTTTTATCGATATGAATTTTACCATGGCTGGAGTTTGGATCTTTTCTGGGCTTCCTCGTTTCTTGCTGGAGTTCCGATGGCAGGCTAACAGCTGATGGATATTAATTTTTTAGTTCGATTATTCGAATTAAAATTGTTAATCAATAAATTTTGAATGTGTTTGACTTTCCACCATTGGCAGCCACTAAAAAGTTTCGAAGCATTAAATTCGAATTTTAAAAAATATATTATTTGTTCGGATTGGGTGTTATTGCAAACGATTGAGAATATTATATGGAGTTCATATCTCGATTTTGAGGGTATTTGGTGAAGATTAGATTTGATTTTGGCTGGACTTTTAGATTGAAATTCGACGACGACGACGACGACGACGAAGAAGAAGAAGAAGAAGAAGAAGAAGAAGAAGAAGAAGAAGAAGAAGAACACATGACATACAATAAACATATAAAATTATATAATAGTTGTATGAAATTTTTATGAAACTTGTATTTGGTTGTATTTTATTTGTAGTTTTTTTTTGAATGTTGTATGAAAGTTGGGAATTAGTTGTATACTTTACGAGTCGTTGTATAAAATTTGTATTCAAGTTATAAATACTATCTTTTTACAATAAGTTGTTGATATGTATCAAAATTGTATTAAGAGAGGAAGTTTTGGTTGGAATTTCAGAAAGGAAGAAAAATACATTATATACAAAATATATACAAATCATATACAAAAGACATATTGTATAAAATTTATATGAAAATTGTATTTAATTTGTATGATGCTGTAGTTGTATTTAACCGGGTAAGAATAATATATGAAAGTTGTAGATAAGTTGTAAATAAGTTGTATACAGTATAATTAGTTGTATGAAACTTATTTTTAGCATGTATGTTATTGTACATATATTAAATTTGTATGTTGTTGTACCATACATTGTTCTTTTCTTACTCGATTTGTTAAAGAAAGAAAAATAGGGAATGATTTCTAAATTGACTCATGTGCACCGATTCATTTTATTTTTGGAGTTGCGCTTCAATATTTCGTTTCTTGATGATGGCGCTGAAGTTGGAATTGATGGAAGAGACGTGTAGAAATTGATCATAGCAGTAGCTGTTGTACATAGGCAGTTGTAGTAGCATAGAGTTAGTTGTAAAGAGAGTTAGTTGGTTAGCTAATTAATGTATAATTTGAGGTATAGTAGTAGTATTATAAATAGTTGAAGGGGTACAAGTGTAATAACTATGTCATTTTATACTTTCAGTCAAAGCAATTCAGAGTAGTTTTCTCTCTCTCTTTCTCTCTCTCTCTCTCTCTCTCTCTCTATATATATATATATATATATATATCTGTGATTGTTTGTCTTTCCTCTCAAACTAAGAATCAGCTTCCCTTTCAACATGGTATCAGAGCTATGGATCCATCGCGTTTTTGAGCTGAGAATTTGATAAATGGAAGATAAATGGTAGCGTTCTACAATAGTTTGTTTGAAAATCGAAGAATTGAGAGAATCGATTTCGAGCAAACCCTAACTTTCACATCTCCTGTAATTGAGGTTATTCTGCCATATATCTCAACGATGATGGTGACTAGAAAATGTTCTTCCTTCTAATCGTATCTTTTGCTGAGAAATCCAATTCAAAGATGACCTAAGGAATCATAGAAGTGGAGAAAAGAAATTCGGAGAAATTCACTGATATTCATCCCCATCATCCTCTCTACATGCACCCATCAGATACACTACATAGCATTTTAATTTTGCAACAATTAACTGGAAATGAAAATTACATCGTATGGGGTAATTCAATGAGAGTCGCACTATTGGCGAAAAATAAATTAGGGTTTATAGATGACAAGTGTTTCAAAGAGCATTACAAAGGTGACTTAGAGCATGAATTGGAAAGATACAATGCATTCGTATTATCATGGATTACTAATTTTGTATCGAAAGAGCTAGCAAAGGGATTAATGTACTCAACCAATGCATACAATGTCCAGGTAGACTTGAAAGAGCGTATTGATAAGAAGAATCTGACTAGGTTGTATCAATTATTACGTGAAATTTGCACCGTGAGCCAAGGGACTACTTCAGTTTCAGAGTATTTTTTCGAAACATAAAAATGCTTGGGATGAGTATTGGTCAATGGCACCTCTTCCTTGTGTTTGTGAGAAACATAAGAAGTATGCAGAACATATGGAGCAATAGAAGTTAGTACAGTTCCTGATGGGATTAAATGAAATATATGCACAAGCAAGGAGTCAACTGTTGTTGACTGTACTAGTGCTCACACGTAATTAAGCTTACAATACGATCATGCAAGATGAGAGCAAAGAGAAAAATCTAGCATGATTTCACAACTTAGCCCAGGATTGCATCAAATGAATATGACTGATCCAACAACTTTTGCTTTTACTCAGAATACTAAGTTCAAGAAGAATAATGAAATGTACGATGATTATTGCCATTTCAAAGGGAATTTGAAGGAGAATTGCTACAAGCTAGTGGGATACCCTCCAGGTCATAAATTTAACAAAAAAAAGGCTTTGACGGGTCACAAGGTTCAAGAAATTATAGGGGAGAATCAGCAAATAATGCCAACTATGTGGAGGAACCAAAAGCAAATAGTACATCAACACATAGTGCCTTGATAATGTTCATTGGATATTAGTATCAACAACTCTTGAAGCTGATCAACCAAGAGCCGACTGTAACAGAGGCAAGAGCTAATATGGTAGGTTTAGAAGAACTTCTTGATACTTGTTTGCTTGTAGGTTCTGAACCTAATTCTTGGGTGATTGAAACTGGAGCCTCAAACCATATAGTTTTTAGCCTGAATCTTTTAACTGAATCTACTACTGTTAGATCTAATTCTAACAAAGTACATCTGCCTAATGGGCATACAACTTCAGTAACACATACATGATCCTTAATATTACCAAATGACCTTTCATTGTATAATGTGTTGCATGTTCCAAATTTTCAATGTAATCTAATATCAATCTCCAAACTCACCAAAGAATTGAAGTGTTGTGCTTATTCTTCCCTGGGTTTTACATTTTTAGGACCTTTACACTGGCAAGGTGAGGGGGGTTGGTAAGGAAAAGGATGGTCTCTACTTACTTCAACCTACCAAGAAGCCATTACCAGTCAAAGGACCTGAATAGTCTTCTCTTTCAGTACAGTACACCTAGCTCCTCACACATGAGTTTCAGATTCACCTCACTCTTTATCACATGAATGCAGTCATTGCAGTATCTGGCACCAAAGACTTGGACATGCACCAATAACAGTCATACAAAAAATACCTTTCTTGAAGAACCAATTGTTGAATAAAGACACTATGTCTTGTACTGTTTGTCTTTTAGCCAGACAAACTAGATTTCTCTTTCCTACTAGTGTTAAGAAAACTGTATCCCTTTTGAGATTGTACATATGGATGTATGGGGTCCATATAGACAATTTACTTATAATGGCTATAGATATTTCCTTACTATTATGGATAATTATTCTAGAATGACATGGTTTTATCTGATGAGAATGAAAAGTGATGCCTTTATTTTGATCAAGTCATTTCTTAGCTTAGCTAAAACACAATTCTCTGCCACCATTAAAGCCATTAGAACTGATAATGGTGATCGCTGCCAACTCAGCATCACTAAAAAGTAGCGAGAGAGGGTCGCAATAGCTTTTACCCGATTTGTGGGTCGGGATCGAATCCACAGAGAGCTAGGATTGGAGTCGAGTATCTATTTAGCTTAGGATTGTGTGTATGCTCTTAATTGGTCTTCTATTCATTTTTGGGTTTTCTTTATATTCTACTATGATCAAACTACAAATTATAATTTTAACTAAATTAGACTAAGAGTAAATAGCTATAAATTGTATCTAATGGTTTAAAAGGCACTAGGGTAGTGACCTTTACCTAGGTGGCTAATTGACGGGTAATTGCATCTAAGGCACGATTGACATGATTGGGAAAATATGTTATAACCATTGCTCAATACTACCCACTCTACACCTCTCGATAGAAAGAGTGATTTTGCCCAATTGACTCTCTCGAGACCAATTGGGTATGCATGTTTGCCCGAGCAACTAGGGTTCAAGTCGGGTAATTACTCTCTTGAGGTTTAACCCTTTAATTGGGGCTATCAAATCTCTTGAGTCCATCCCAATTCCTTGTTGAATCAATTTTGGAGACTTAGGCTCTCTTTCTCAAGAAGAGCCAAGTCAACTTAGCACAAACTAGTGTTTGCAACCACTAATTTGATCCAAATAACAAACACCTACAATCAATCTAACCTTAAATCACAACACCCATCAATTACCCACACTAGGGTTGAGCCACAACCCTAGCTAATGGGTTTAGCTACTCATGCTTGAAGATAAAATCAAAGAAATAGTTGAAGAGAAAGACATAATATTAAATAACTGAAGTAAAGATAATGATTCAATTGCTAAATCTACGTTAAAGTGCCCAAAATGGCTACAAAATAGCTTCTCACGAGCGCAGCTGATGTCTGATAATAACTGGTTACCCTAAAAATGAAAAAAATGTTCTATTTATACTAAGTTGGAAAAACTGGACAAAAATACCCCTGCGGGGTCAGTGCGGGTCGCACAAAATGGACTGCGGCCGCACTAGGCTCTTGGACTTGAAATCTTGGCTCTCTAAACTCAGGCTTCGCGGACCGCGCAGAATGGACCGCGGCCGCGGAGGGAACTAGCGCGGTCCGCACAGGCTTGAAACTTGGCACTTGACATCTCCCTGATCTTCTCTTCCGCGGACCGCACAGAATGGTGATGCGGCCGCGGTGTCTCCAGTGCGGGTCGCACAATATCTACTGCGGCTGCACTGATTTGATGCCCTAAAAATGCAGTCTCTGAATCTCCCTAGTGCGGATTGCACAGAATGGACTGCGGCCGCACTGCTTTGATGCCCTAAAAATGCAGTCTCTGAATCTCCCTAGTGCGGACTGCACAGAATGGACTGCGGCCGCACTAGGCTAGTTTGTCCTGAGTTCTCTTTGTCTTTGATACTTGTGTAGGTTTCACTCCCTTTGAGCCTATATTTGACATCTCGTCACTTTGTTGATCAAACAAGCACAACTTATGAGCCTTTTGGGTCTATTTTGTAAGAATTTATACTCAAAGCGTAAGCAAGAAGGAGCATGAAACACGTCAAAATCCCTAGTTATCAACTCCCCCAAACTTAAGCTTTTGCTTGTCCTCAAGCAAACAAAATAAGGCCCTCCCCATAAGGGAAAATCCAAAAAATTTCAGCTATCCTAAAGTAACCTCAACTAGCATCAATTGGGACTAACACTTGCCCTCTATACAAATGAATCATTAACAACATTTAACCTTTGAAAAACCATGGATCAAGTGCGACAAAAGAGCATCAAGAGTTGACTCAACACATCAAAGAACTCTTTCAATTACTTTGGTCATTGTGGAACCCAAACTCACACATACTCAACTCTCCCTAAGCAAACCTCACCTTTAGAATAGTGGCACACAAAACGAGGTTAATGGGAATTCACTCATCTCTCTCAAGGAAAGGTCACAAGTCCGGCTCTAGGTACTATATGCTTTCCCTTTATGTAAGTATCCACTAATGTAAGCTTCATTCAACTCAAGATCATATAGGGCTTTTGTGGAGTCATTGTGAAGGCTTTTGGTTTAGGGTAGGTCATGTTTTTGTTCATGTGGGTTCCATCTTCCCTTAAGCACTTCTTTTGATTCATTTGGCACAATTCACTTGACTCTTTGAGTCATTTCACTTCTTTCTAAGGGGTTAGAGAGACACATTGTCACTCTTTCTTATGCATTTCAGACCTTTTCTCCTTTTTCAACTTTCCACACCTTTCTTTCTTTTTCATTGCTTTTCTTGAATCCCTTTTTATTCTTTTTCACATTGATCCTTCTTTTTGTCTTTTGCTTTTGTTTCTTTTTCATTGCCTTCCCTTTTCTTCACTTTTGTGCCTTTTTACCACTTTGTTACAATCTTCGTCTCTCCCCAAAACTAATACTTTTGCCATGTGCTAAAGGAATGATTTGGGTGCCAAGAGAGAGTATCTTTTAGAACGGGTATAGGTTTGTATCATGGTTCTTGAAAGAAAAAGATCTAAGGCTCAAAAGGGTTGACTAGGGATCTTATCATCGGTAGGCTATGGAATTGTTCAATCTATCATTTGGATCAAGGAGAGCCTATTGTCACGCCTCAAGTCAAAATTCACTTAGGATTTCACCTCAACAAACATTCAGGGCAAGTTCTAGACCAATGGCTCGGGACTTGGACTCATAATTCAATTACTCACCACATCGGCTAGGGGATTGCTAAAGACATAGAGTCGGGGGCCCACAACGACCTTAGATACGATTTGAGCACACAATGGTCCCGAAAAACCACTTGATGATTATCGGTCAACACAAGAGTCTCAAGGCCACGACTTTCACCATCCTAAACACAACAATTTGTTTTTGAGCATAAGATCAAAGGCAAATGTGCTAGGCCCAAGTGAAGCTTTGCTTGAGGTATCCTTAACTATTGCTTGAGGTACCCTTAATTACAAACTACTAAAAACAAAAAAAGAAAAAGAAAAACGGACTCAAACCCTTAAGAAGGTTGTCACGCCATCTATCATTGGGAAGAGCCACCCGGTTCACACAACCCTCCACCTTTGGAAAGAACCGTGGCATTAAGAAAATCAAAGGCTTATTGCTAATTTCAAAAAGAAGAAGCTACGAATCAAAAATAAGAAGCTAAAAATGAAAAATTTTGCGGAAAATAGAATAAATATATACAAGAGGGGATTTGAATATACAATAGATGGGATGAATATATACAATGAAATGTAACTTTATATACAGACCAAAGGAAAGATAAAAAGTGCGATAAAAGTAACTAAATATAAAATTATATATAGACCAAATTAAAATCAAGAAAGCATAAAATGGTATCAATATATACAGTCATCCAAAAACAAAAATGAAGGGCGCACCCCCTCGAATAAAAGCTGGCATTGTTCTCAATGCCAACTAATCCAAATAAGCACCAAAAAGAGAGAAAAAGGATATAGAGGGCTCCCTAAGCCGTGTCTGTCTGTATCGGATCATTGGTGGTCCCTGGGTCCTCTGTGTGCTCGGGAACCTCAGACTGGCTCCCGGTGGTCTGCTCTGCTGCAACTGGGACCTGGGCCTGGACCTCGACAGGCTGTGAAACTGGTACATCCTGTGGCTGACTGGAGGAGGTCTCCGGTGGGTCCGCCAAATAGATGATGGCATCATCTGCTCTAGGGATCGTCCTCCTCCTCTTCGGAGGCCTCTGGGCCTGCTCCGGCTGTGGATGAGCCGCTGGGACTGGATCATCAAACAACAAGTCAAAGGCAGCTGGTCTGCCTTCAATCTATCAACATCTGCCCGCAGCTCCTTCACGGACTCCTTTGAGGCCCGTGTCTTCCGCAACTTCCTATGCTGCTTAGCAAGCTCCTTGAGAGCCTTGCTATGTGAATCCACTACCTTTGTAAGCGCAGCCTGCCTGCTGAGGATCTTCTTCTGGTTCTCAAGTATCTCTTTGAGCGCATCCTCGATTGATTGGGGTACCAGTGGGGCTGGTGGAGCTGACTGAGCTGCTACAGTAGCACTTAATGTGGACAACTTAGATGACGCAGTGGACATCCAGTTGTTGATACTGGTAAGGGCCTGGCTCAGTCGGTGGGCAGTGATGGAGTGGGCTCGGCTAGATGGAATCTCCGGGCCTGCTGATGTGGAAAGGCCAAGAGGAATGGCCGCAGAAGTGGAAGGTCCAAGAGGCATATCAGCAGAAATGGAGGTAGGCTCAGTAGGGACCTCTACCACAACTGCTCTTCAGACTGGCCAGTTGGGGCAGAAGTAGGGGCTTTGTAGTTCTTGTCCTTGGGGTTGTCATTCCCCTTCATGTTGTACCAGGAGAACGGGGCTGTCGCCTCGACCTTGGCGTCATAGGGCTTCTTGTCCACCTCCAAGTCCCGAAAGTACGTAGTGAGGGTACTCGGGAAAGGGTAGTTCCGGTCATGCTCTGCTCCCACTAGTGAGATAATGCGGGACATCACGTTCCCCATATTTATGGGGTATCCTGCCATAATCGAAGCAACCAAGACAGCCCGGTGGAGAGGAAGGGTTTGGTCATGTGTAGTAGGGTCCAACCGGCTGCAAACAAAGGTCTCCATCCCCTAGCATCACAGTTCAGGGTCCTCCTCAATATTTTCACCCCAGCAGTCAACCACTCAGGAACGGTACCTGGGATTGCCAGGTACTGAGCTAATCATGGACGGACCTCCTCGCCCATCTCCAACTTTGCCATATATAGAGTCTCATCCTCCTCATTGAAGCCCAATTCATTAATGTATCTCCCATCAAACAATACTTTCTTGTTACGAACCTTGGTCACTTTGGAGCCCTTTTTGATGTGGGCTACATTGCAATAGAACTCTTAGACCATGTGTTTGTTGGCTCTACACACTTCTCCATAAACAGTTCCCAACCTACTCTAGTTCTGAATTGTCTCTGCACGTCAGGGTTGTGAGGTAATAGATCATTGTCAATGAAACTCCGCTCCGGTATCAACTTTCTCACCGGCCACCACTCCCTAAACTTGTGGTACGCTACCTCACTCACGAACCTATCCCGCCAAACCTCCGGCTTCCTAGTTTGGGCAATGCCTCCCACCTGAGGCTCACCACCCTCAGCTATCTCTTCATCCCCTTGTACTTCCTCCTCACCTCCGTCTGCACCCTCCCCGGATAATGAAGCTGTGGGAGAGGTGGAGTAATCACCACTGCCGGCTGTTGAGCCCTCAGACGACTCAGTGGGAACATGCTCTAGTGCTTGGGCAGTGGGTGATTGTAGAGGGGTATCTCTTAGCCTGAATCTCTCCGGCCAGTCTTCAACACACTCTGGCACGGAGTCTGAAGATATTTCCCTTGACGGTTGGTACTCACTCCCCGAGGAATGGGAAGCAGCTCTGTTTGCAGCTTTTATCAGCTTCCTGGTCTTTTTTATATTTTCCCGAGCTTGGGGAGTGAGTTTCACCATCTTCTTCTTTCCTCCCCGAGAGGGTTCTCCTTTTCCTGGTTGTTTTGAGCCTTTCTCACCATTGTCTGCAAACATCATTCAATGTATTTGTTAGTATCAATCAAGCCAGTTCAAGTTATTGCAGCAGAAGAAATTGCATACAGATTCACAGTGTTGTAGAGAGTTGCAGACAGTGCCTAGTGCGGACCGCACAAAATGGTAGTGCGGCCGCACTGAGGCCACCGCGGACCGCACAAGAATGACCACGGTCCGCACAGGTATAGCGTTCCAAAAACAAGCTCTCTGAATCTCACCAGTGCGGTCCGCACAAAACCAACTGCTGCCGCACTGGTCCAGTGCGGACCGCACAAAATGTAGTGCGACCGCACTGGGCAAAGGTCACTTGGACACAAGATGGCACCGCGGTTCGCGCTACGTGCCCAGACATGGCACTGAGTTAGGGTTCGAGATTTAGCTAATTAGTTCAAATTTTTACATAGTTAGGGTCCATACTCAATTACCCAGCTCATTATACTCATCAAGCACACAAAAATTAACATTTAAACTAACCTAATGCATCAATCAGCAAAATACGGGAAGAAAAAGAAGCTACAGGCTAATAGAAATAATAATAAAATGAAATTACAAATTTAAAGACTTAAGGGTTGGGTGAAATGTTACCAGAATGTAAGATGAAGTGTAATTGATTAATGCTAAGCAAGAAAATACAGACAAGAGAGGAGATGAACAGTAGTTTAGGGTCTCTGAGAGTTAAGGGTTCGAAAAGGGTAAAAGGAGGCCCTTGGGGTCTATTTATAGAGAAACCCCTGGGGCCCATTCTCACCTACCAGTGCGGCCCCACAAAATGGACCGCGGTCCGCACTGGTCACTTTTGTTCGATTCCAACACAGTAACCCACCGCGGTCCGCACAATATTGACCGCGACCGCGGTGGTCCACCGCGGGCCGCACCAATTCAACCGCGGCCGCGGTGGCAAACTTCAGAGAGCAATTTTGTCACCCTTAGCCAGCGCGGACCGCACAAAGTGTAGTGCGGCCGCACTGGAAACTTCAGAGACTGTGCAATTTTTTTCATTATGTCCTGCACTGCATCAACTCAATCCTGCAACATCTCACAACCAGTTAGCCCAAAAATCAATCCTATACTACAAAGAAAATCAAAGAAGACAAAAAGAAAAACACATCGGTTGCTTCCCAAGAAGCGCCTGATTTAACGTCGTGGCACGACGCGGGTTACCATCACATCATTTGAAATGAACAACAGCCACCACATGGCTATCATCAAACTTCCCAAGATAATTCTTGAGCCGGTGCCCATTCACTCTAAAAACTTCACCACTTTTGTTCTTCAAATCTAGAGCACCAAATGGGGTCACACACACAACTTCAAATGGCCCACTCCACTTGGATTTCAGCTTTCCCGGGAACAACCTTAACCGAGAATTGAATAAGAGCACCAAATCACCAACTTTGAACTCCTTTCCACTAGCATATTTGTCATGAAGGTACTTCATCTTTTCCTTATACAAGGATGAACTAGAGTATGCATGGAACCGGAATTCATCAAGTCCATTGAGTTGTTCAACACGAAGATTGGCCGCAACATCCCACTCAAGATTAAGCTTCCTCAAGGCCCACATGGCCTTATGCTCCAACTCCACTGGTAGATGACATGCATTCCCAAACACCAACCGGTACAGAGACATGCCAATTGGGGTCTTGTAAGCGGTCCGGTAAGCCCATAGAGCATCATCTAACTTTTTAGACCAATCGGTCCTATTGGCATTGATAGTTTTGGACTAAATGCTCTTGATCTCCCTATTAGACACTTCCACCTGGCCACTTGCTTGAGGATGATAAGGCGTATAGACTTTGTGGTTGACACCATACTTGGAAAGCAAAGCATCAAAAGCTCTATTACAAAAATGGGATCCTCCATCACTAATGATTGCCCGGGGTGTACCAAACCTTGTGAAAATGCTCATCTTTAGAAATGCCACCACACTCCTTGCTTCATTGTTAGGCAAGGCCACGACCTCTACCCATTTGACACATAATCAACCGCTACAAGAATGTAAGTGTTCCCATACGAGCTAACAAAAGGGCCCATAAAATCGATGCCCCATACATCAAAGATATCAACTTCAAGAATTGTGTTCAGGGGCATCTCATCTTTCTTGGAAATCCCGCCCGCTCGTTGACATTGATCACATCTTTTTACTAGATCACTTGCATCTTTGAACAAGGTTGGCCAATAAAAACCACAACTCAAAACATTCGAAGCCATTCTCACCCCTCCATGATGGCCGCCATAGGGTGAAGAATGGAAAGCCTCCAAAATACTCAATTGCTCCCTCCGGGACACACCTTCGAATCACCCTATCCGTGCAAATCTTGAAAAAGTATGGCTCATCCCAATAGAAATTCAGACTATCCCGTTTGAGCTTCTTCCTTTGGTTAGAAGAGAGATCACACGGGATGATGCCAGTCACAAGGAAATTAGCAATATCCGCAAACCATGGCATATCACACATCGACACAGAAAGTAGTTGCTCATCGGGGAATGTATCATTGATCTCTAGGCCATCACACGGCCTTCCTTCCTCTTCCAAGCCGGATAAATGATTCGCGACTTGGTTCTCACTACCTTTCCGGTCCACTATTTCCAAATCAAACTTTTGAAGAAGTAACACCCATCTCATCAACCTTGCCTTGGAGTCTTTCTTTGTCATCAAATACCTAAGGGCGGCATGGTCGGTGTGCACTATGACTTTGGCCCCCATAAGATATGGCCAAAATTTTTCCATGGCAAACACAATAGCCAACAATTCCTTCTCCGTCACCGTGTAGTTCCGTTAAGCTTCATTCATAGTCTTGCTTGCATAGTACACGGGATAAAACATTTTGTTCACTCTTTGACCTAACACTGCCCCAACCGCAACGTCACTTGCATCGCACATGAGCTCAAAAGGCAAGCTCTAATTGGGTGCGGTAATGATCGGGGTAGTTGTCAACTTATGCTTTAGAAGTTCAAAGGCCTCCATACATTTCTCATCAAACACAAACTTAGCATCTTTCTCTAGCAACTTGCAAAGGGGATTCATAACCTTCGAAAAATCCTTGATAAACCGCCGGAAGAACCCCGCATGCCCAAGAAAACTTCTCACCCCTTTGACAGAAGTGGGGGGAGGAAGCCTTTAAATCACCTCAATCTTGGCTTTGTCTAGTTCAATCCCATGCTTAGAAATTTTGTGACCCAACACTATGCCCTCTTCAACCATGAAGTGGCATTTTTCTCAATTAAGAACGAGATTTGTGTCTTCACGTCGGGCCAAGACTCTATCCAAATTTCCCAAACACTCTTCAAATGAATCACCAACCACACTAAAATCATCCATAAAGACCTCCAAAATGTCTTCCACCATGTCGGTGAAAATAGCCATCATGCATCGTTGGAAGGTCGCCGGAGCATTGCACAACCCGAACGGCATCCGGGAGAAAGCAAATGTACTATATGGACAGGTGAATATGGTCTTCTCTTGGTCCTCCGGGGCAATTAAGATTTGATTATAACCCGAGTATCCATCCAAGAAGCAATAAAAGGCTCGCCCCGCAAGGCGATCAAGCATTTGGTCAAGGAATGACAAAGGGAAATGATCCTTGCGGATCACCTTGTTTAGTTTCTGGTAGTCCATGCAAACTCTCCACTCGGTAATTGTCCGAGTGGGAATAAGTTCATTGTTGTCATTTGTCACCAGAGTCATCCTACCTTTCTTCGGCACACATTGTACCGGAGAAGTCCATAAGCTATCGGAGATTGGATACACCACACCTGCATCTAGCCACTTGATCACTTCTTTCTTCACCACCTCTTGCATTGCCTCATTGAGCCTCCTTTGATGTTCTAAGGAAGGCCTTGCATCATCCTCCAAAATAATTTTGTGCATGCAAAATGCGGGGCTTATTCCCCGAATATCCGCCAGAGTCCATCCAATTGCCCTTTTTCGCCTTTGAAGCACCTCCAAAGTGGCCTCAACCTGCATGTTAGTAAGGCAAGAAGAAAGAATAACTGGTAAAGTTGAATTAGAGCCCAAGAATTCATACCTGAGGTGTGGAGGAAGTGGCTTCAACTCCAACACCGGTGGCTCCTCAATTGATGGTTTGGTTGGTGGAGTTTTCCGATTTTCAAGATCCAAAGACAATTTTCTTGGCTCATAGGAATAAGAGCCCATCCCATGTAAAGCATTGACACACTCCACTATGCTTGCATCGTCATTAACATCAAGATTTAATAGCACGGCCTCAAGGGGATCCTCCACGTTAATCATAGAACTTGTATCATCCACGATCACAGCTGTGACAATGTCCACAAATGAACACACCTCTGTGCTATTGGGTTGCTTCATGGATTTACACACATGGAAGACGACCTTCTCATCACCCACTCTGAAAGTTAGTTCACCCGCTTCAACATTAACCAATGCCTTCCCTGTTTCAAGGAAAGGTCTTCCTAATATGATCGGGACCTCATAGTCGACCTCACAATCCAAAATCACAAAGTCCGCTGGCAGGATGAATTTGTCCACCCGGACAAGCACATCATCAACTATACCCAAAGGTCGCTTCATTGATCTATCTGCCATCTGTAATCTCATGGAAGTTGGCCTTGGTGGCCCAATACCCAGGGTCTTGAAAACTGAGAAGGGCATTAAATTGATGCTTGCCCCAAGATCGCATAAAGCTTTGGCAAAGTTTGCACTACCAATAGTGCAGGGGATAGTGAAAGCACCGCGATCCTCTAGTTTCGGGGCCATTGAATGTACTATGGCACTAACTTGGTGGGTCATCTTAATAGTTTCACGGTCCATTGATCTTTTCTTTGTAACTAAATCCTTAATGAACTTAGCATAACCAGGAATTTGCTCCAAAGCTTCCACCAAAGGCACGTTGATGGATAAGCTCTTCATCATGTCAATGAACTTTTTGAATTGATTCTCACTTTTTTGCTTTGCTAACCGTTGAGGATATGGCAGAGGTGGCCTAGGAAAAGGTGCCTTGGCTTTGGGCACCACCGGCTCGGGCATGTCAATCACGTGTTCCCTAGACGGGTTCACGCATCTTGAGTTTCCACCTCAGCCTCATTAATGTCAATCCTCACATCATTGTTCACCTCATTCTCAACCACATCTTCAACTATCAAAGGTACATCATTTTCCCGCAACTCAACATCATCATCCACAACTTGCTTATCTTTCGAGGCATGCACATCACCGCCTCTCCCACTTCTTGTTGTAACCGCCATCACATGATTGTTTCCACCCTTCGGGTTCACTACCATATCACTTGGTAGAGCACCCTTAGGGCGAGTATTCAACGACTGAGAAATTTGGCCTAATTGCACCTCCAAGTTCCGGAAAGAGGTATTGTGGGAAGCCAATTGAGCATCGGAATCTTGGTTCTTCTTCATCATTTGTTCGAACATCATTTCTATTCTTCCCATATCATTACCCGAAGAACTAGATCCTTGAGATTGAAACGGAGGTGGATTGTTCGGTTGTTGGTACATCGGGGGCCTTTGAAAGCCTTGCCCCCGATTGCCTTAGTTTCCATTATTGTTCCAGTTGTTGTTATTACCATTCCAATTCCCTTGGTTGCCTTGATTGTTGTTCCCCCAATAACCGCCTTGGTTGTTGTTTTTTCAATTACCACCACCTTGTTGTTGATTGCCCCAATTACCTTGGGGTCGCCATTGTTGGTTTGAAGAGTTGCCTCTATTGCCTTGATAGTTGTTAACATATTGTACCTCTTCATTTTGCTCATCATAGCCATCATTTTGAAACCCATCACACTCATCATGAAATTGCTCGAAATTCCCTTAGATTTGTTGCCTCCTTTTCCTTCTCTTGTTGGCAAACATACTAACACCTTCCATAGCATTCACTTGGCGAGGGTTTTGGACTTGTTGCAACGGTGCCTTATCCAATTGGTTCATAGTAGTTGTCAACTCCGCTATAGCTTGTCCATGGTCATGTAACTCCTTATGCAAATGAATAACCGTAGGGTCACCTTGAGGAACATTGGCCCTACTTTGCCATGCGGAGGATGTATCCGCCATCTCATCAAGAATCTCGCAAGCTTCATCATAAGACAACTTCATGAAATTACCCCCGGCCAATTGATTGACTATGCATTGATTTGTAGTATTGATGCCCCGATAGAAGGTTTATTGAATCATCGCCTCGGTCATATCATTATTGGCGCATTCCTTCACCATTGTTCTAAACCGCTCCCAAATCTCATGCAAAGGTTCCGTGGATTCTTGCTTGAAAGCCAATACTTCATCTCGAAGTGCCGCCATATGCCCGGGTGAAAATAATTTAGCAATAAACTTATCCGCCAACTCATCCCAAGTTGTGATGGAATGATTGGGGAGTCTCTCTAGCCAATCCAATGCCTTTCCCCGAAGTGAGAAGGGGAAAAGTCTCAACCTAAGAGCATCTTCGGACACATTCGTCTGCTTGCTACCCCAACATGTATCCACGAACCCTTGTTTGTAGGCATTTTGATCCGCAGCGCCCGTGAAATACCCACGCTGCTCAAATAAGGTCAACATCACATTAGTTATCTGAAAATTGCCCGCCTGGATTCTGGGTGGGACAATAGCACTCGCATAGCCCTGGTTCGGTAACACCCGCGGAACCGCTCTTGGAGGTAGCGGAGGAGGGTCTGGAACATTTTCATTAGCATTGGCCCGGCGACCTCGTCGTGGTCCTGGAGGTACGAGAGGCACCTCATCCTCTCCGATTTCATCAACCTCCTCCCCCGCAAAAACATTTCCAAGAGGGTCATTAGCATTTAAAGCCATTTGGTACCTGTAGTAATCACACACACAAATTAGTAACAAAGAAGGAAAGAAGAATAACACACAAAACTAACTAAATAGATAGCCAAAACCGTTAGCTCCCTGGCAACGGCGCCAAAAAGTTGATCACTGCCAACTCAGCACCACTAAAAAGTAGCAAGAGAGGGTCGCAATAGCTTTTAGCCGATTTGTGGGTCGGGATCGAATCCACAGAGAGCTAGGATTGGAGTCGAGTATCTATTTAGCTTAGGATTGCGTGTATGCTCTTAATTGGTCTTCTATTCATTTTTGGGTTTTCTTCATATTCTACTATGATCAAACTACAAATTATAATTGCAACTAAATTAGACTAAGAGTAAATTGGTACAAATTGTATCTAATGGTTTAAAAGGCACTAGGGTAGTGACCTTTACCTAGGTGGCTAATTGACGGGTAATTGCATCTAAGGCACGATTGACATGATTGGGGAAATATGTTATAACCATTGCTCAATACTACCCACTCTACACCTCTCGGTAGAAAGAGTGATTTTGCCCAATTGACTCTCTCGAGACCAATTGGGTATGCATGTTTGCCCGAGCAACTAGGGTTCAAGTCGGGTAATTACTCTCTCGAGGTTTAACCCTTTAATTGGGACTATCAAATCTCTTGAGTCCATCCCAATTCCTTGTTGAATCAATTTTGGAGACTTAGGCTCTTTTTCTCAAGAAGAGCCAAGTCAACTTAGCACAAACTAGTGTTTGCAACCACAAAATTGACCCAAATAACAAACACCCATAATCAATCTAACCTTAAATCACAACACCCATCAATTACCCACACTAGGGTTGAGCCACAACCCTAGCTAATGGGTTTAGCTACTCATGCTCGAAGATAAAATCAAAGAAATAGATGAAGAGAAAGACATAATATTAAATTACTGAAGTAAAGATAATGATTCAATTGCTAAATCTACGTTAAAATGCCCAAAATGGCTACAAAATAGCTTCTCACGAGCGCAGCTGATGTCTGATAATAACTGGTTACCCTAAAAATGAAAAAAAATATTCTATTTATACTAAGCTGGAAAAACTAGACAAAAATGCCCCTGCGGGGTCAGTGCGGGCCGCACTAAATGGACTGCGGCCGCACTAGGCTCTTGGACTTAAAATCTTGGCTCTCTGAACTCAGGCTCCGCGGACCGCGCAGAATGGACCACGGCCGTGGAGGGAACTAGCGCGGTCCGCACAAACACGACTGCGGACCGCACAGGCTTGAAACTTGGCACTTGACATCTCTCTGATCTTCTCTTCCGCGGACCGCACAGAATGGTGATGCGGCCGCGGCGTCTCCAGTGCGGGCCGCACAATATCTACTGCGGCCGCACTGCTTTGATGCCCTAAAAATGCAGTCTCTGAATCTCCCTAGTGCTGACCGCACAGAATGGACTGCGGCCGCACTAGGCTAGTTTGTCCTGAGTTCTATTTGTCTTTGATACTTATGCAGGTTTCACTCCCTTTGAGCCGATATTTGACATATCGTCATTTTGTTGATCAAACCTGCAATCAAGCACAACTTATGAGCCTTTTGGGTCTATTTTGTAAAAGTTTATACTCAAAGCGTAAGCAAGAAGGAGCATGAAACACGTCAAAATCCCTAGTTATCAAATGGTCTTGAATTTTTTAATTCACAAATTTCAACACTCTTTACTTGTCTTGGAATTGTTCATCAGAGTTCTTGTGTACACACTCCACAACAAAATGGAGTGGCTGAAAGATAACATAGGCATTTAATTAAAATGGCTAGAGCTCTTATATTCCAAGCTCATGCTCTTTTAGAGTTTCAGGGGGGAATGTGTTCTCACAGCAGCTTTCCTTATCAATAGGCTTCCATCTTCAGTGCTTTTAGTGAAATTACCTTTTGAGTTGTTTCATGGCTATTCACCTTCTCTTACTCACATCAAAGTGTTTGGTTGTCTATGTTATGCCACTACTTCTCATCTCATTGACAAATGTGCTTCTAGATCTACTACTGCCATCTTCATAGGATACTCAGAGACACATAAAGGTTACAAGCTTTATAATATTTCCACTGGCACTTTCTTAGTCAATAGGGATGTATCTTTCAGAGAAAATGTGTTTCCCTTTACACATCCTAAATTCACTTTTCTGTGTGATCCTCCTTATGATTACACTCACTTTTTTCCTCCTAAGTCTGTCATTCCTCCCACTGATGACCCATTTCTTGCAATTCCCATGCCAGGCACAGATACTTCTTCATCTTCCACTTCTGAAGCCTTCCCATCCTCATCCTCTACTCCTGCCATTTCTTCTAGTCCTATCTCCTATTCTTCCCCTTTACCTCATACTCCTGTTGCATCTCCTTCTGAGTCCTCTCCATGCCCTTTCCCTCCTTTCCCCTTCCTCACCTGCTGGTCTTAGGAGATCTCTCAGAATTTCTAAACCTCCTAGTTGGCTTACAGATTATGTCCCTAATACTAAGCCTTCCAATACTCCTTATCCATTGTCTGCTTCCCGTTGTTATTGTGCCTTTTCTTCTTCTTACAGAGCATTTCTTACAGCCTTTTCTTCTATTATTGAGCCCCACTCTTTTGAACAGGCTATTAGTGATAGTAATTGGGTTCAGGATATGAACCTTGAACTTTAGGCTCTCTTTAACAATCACACCTAGGAGTTAGTGGATTTTCCTGCAGGCAAGACTCCAATTGGTTGTAAATGGGTTTTTAAAGTGAAGTATAATGTGAATGGGACTGTGTAAAGGTACAAGGCAAGGCTCGTTGCCAAGGGGTTTACTCAACAAGAGGGTCTTGATTGTCATAAGACCTTTTCCCCTGTAGTTAAGATGGTCACTATCAGAAGTGTTATGGCTATTGCAGCTCAGTATAATTGGTCTTTAGTGTAGATGGATGTCTACAATGCCTTCCTCCAAAGGGATCTTTTTGAAGAGGTCTATATGTCTTTGCCTTAGGGATTTGGTAGTCAGGGGGAGACTAAAGTATACAGACTCCTCAAATCCCTCTATAGTCTCAAACAGGCTAGCGGACAATGGAATTTAAGCTCACATCAGCTCTTATACAATCTGGCTTCACACAAAGAAAACAAGATTACTCTCTATTCACCAAAAGGCAGGACAATGACATAATTGTCATCTTGGTTTATGTTGATGATTTATTAACTACAGGGAGTGACTAAAGCTTATTCAAGAGGCCAAAACTATATTGAAAGACAACTTCAAAATGAAGGACTTGGGAGAGTTGAGATTTTTCCTAGGAATTGAATTTGCAAGGTCAAGTAAGGGAATTCTTATGAACCAAAGAAAATATGCATTGGAGCTTCTCTCAGAGTGTGGATTGGGAGAAAGAAAGCCAACTGCTTCACCACTGGATAAGAACATGAAGCTCACTAGCGTAGAATATGATAAGCATTTTGGAGGACAAACAACTGATGGAGATCTGGAGGACAGAAGAGTATATCAAAGGCTAGTTGGGAGACTCTTATATCTTGCAATCACAAGGTTTGATATATCTTTTGCGGTTCAGGTTCTGAGTCATTTCATGAATGTTCCAAAACAGTCTCATTATGAAGCAGCTTTAAGGGTAGTAAAATATGTGAAAGGATCAATAGGACAGGGACTGTTAATGAGTAGCAAAGCTAATGGAAAAGTGACTGCATTTTGTGATGTAGATTGGCATCATGTTCAATTACCAAGAATTCAGTCACAGGATATTGCATAAAACTGGGAGATTCTTGTCACGACCCGGATATACCACCGTCGGGATCGTGATGGCCCCTAACCTTTCAGATGCTAGGCAAGCCAATAGATAGAGATTTAATATGCTAACTACTAACCAATTCTGTAAATAACAACAATTAAACCAAAACAGATTAAAGGAGTGCAGAATTTCATAATAACCCAAGTACTTATACACGACTACCTAGAATCTGGTGTCAAAATTCACGATCTTCTAAGAGTCACTAAAAATACTGGCTAAAAGAAAGTACAACTGTTCTCGAATTAAAAGAAACAGAAAACTGGAATAGCTGGAAGGGGACTATAGGGTCTGCGAAGGCCGGTAGATTTACCTTTGGTCTCCGGTGGGTCTGAAGGCAGCAACTCAACTCAGGCCAACACGGTCCAGTACCGAAATCTGCACAGAAACTGAAGAGTGCAGTATCAGTACATCCGACCCCATGTACTGGTAAGTGCCGAGCCTAACCTCGGCGAAGTAGTGACGAGGCTAGGAAAAGGCACATACATAAACCTATGAGTTAAACAATATGCTAACAGTAACAAATGATAGAAGTTAAGCAGAAATTAATGGGATGGGGAAACATGCCAAGGGGGTACCAGAATAAAGAATCACAGTAGTAGATAAACTTAAACAGCTTGTACACTTTGAACAGGTAATAACCAGTAAACACAGCAAACAGAAAATGCACGGCATCACCTTTCGTGCTTTTACTCTCATTCTCACCGGATAATCAATAATAGAAACGTACACGACATCACCCTTCGTGCTTTATCACTCTACCTCACCATATAAGTAATAGAAACGTGCACGACATCACCCTTCGTACTTTATCACTCTACCTTACCAAAACAAGAGACAACAATAATAGGGAGATAGAAATGACAACAACAATTCTTACACCAACACTTCGTTCCACAATACCAATCTCAACTTTGAGTAAAAACACCATCAATACCAAATTCACTAAAACATGATAATATATTGCTCAACACATCGAATAGCTAGTCTAAACATGAACAATATAATCAAAATTCAACATTTACAACAATAAGACTCACTCACATGCTATGACTCAATAACAACGTATAGATACTCGTCACCTCACCTATACGTTGTACGCAACATCTAAACACGTAACATGTAAGCAAATAACACCTAATCCCTCAAGCTAAGGTTAGCCACGACACTTACCTCACTCCCACGGCCAAAATCAAAGCTCAATCACCGTTTTTCCCTTCACACAAGCCTCCGTACCAATAGAATCTAGCAAATTACCAACCAAACAATTCAATTTAAGCCTTAGTAACTACCCATGATAGCAAGGAATTCAATTTAGGCCATTTTTGAAAGAGTCAACACCCGGGCCCGCTTTGGTCCAAACCCGAAATTCAGACCAAAACCCGATTACCCAATCACCTCCGAGCCCGGATATACAATTGTTATGGAATCCGACCTCAATCTGAGGTCTAAATCCCCAAATTTTGAAATCCCTAGCTTCTACCCAAAAATCCCCAATTCCACCATGAAAATCTTAGATTCTAGGTTGAAATCTTGTAAAATGAAGTGAAACATTGAAAGAAACGAGTTAAGAATTACTTACCTATGATTTGGGGAAGAAATGGTCTTTGGAAAATCACATAGAGGGTTTCTTGTTTTGAAAGATTTGAAAAATGAGCAAAAATCCCGTCTAAGTCCATTTTACACAGCTAAAGAAGTCGCATTTGCGACCCGAGCTTCGCAAATGCGAAGGTACCATCGCAAATGTGAGGTCCTTCACACCTCTGCTGCTTTCGTAATTGCAAAGATATGATCGCAATTGCAAACTTAGCTCTCCGCAAATGCGACAAATAGATTGTATTTGCGATCACTGCCTTCCCAGCCTCACTTCGCAAATGCGAAAAATTCTTCGCAATTGCGAGGTCTGCTTGGCCAAGATACTCTTCGCATTTGCGATGAGAGCCTTGCAAATGCAGAACGTGCAGGGTTCGCAATTATGATGCCTGATCTCGCAAATGCGAGATCAGAGGCCTGCAGAAGGTTCAGCTATACCAGCAAAATTTTCTAAGTTCAATACACCCCGTAGCCTATCCGAAACTCAACCGAGCAAACCATACATGCACACAAGTCATAAAACATCATACGAACTTGCTCGTGCGATCATATCGCCAAAATAACATATGGAACTACGAATTTAGCATCAAATCACATGAAATTCTTAAGAACACTTCGAAATTCCTCTTTTATCAACCGGATGCCCGAATCACGTCAAATAAATCCCGATTTTCACCAAATTTCAAAGACATGACTTAAATATTATATTAAACCTGTACCGGGCTCCAAAACCAAAATACAGGCCCGATACCAACGAGATCAAACATTAATCAAATTCTTTAAACCATTAGATTTGCAGACTTATAATTTTTAACAAAATTCATTACTCGGGCTAGGGACCTCCAAATCCGATTTGGGGCATACGCCCAGGTCCCATATTTCAATACGGACTCACCGGGACTGTCAAAATACAAGTCTAGGTCCGTTTATTCAAAACGTTGACCGAAGTCAACTAGATCAACTTTTATAGGCAAACATTATTATTTTCCCAAATTTCCACATAAAGGCTATCCGGAAATGTGCCCGGACTACGCACGCAAATCAAGGAGGTATAAAAAGAGGTTTTGGAAGGCCTCGGAACACCGAATTGGGTTCTAAAATGCAAGATGACCTTTTGGGTTATCATATTCTCCACCTCTAAAACAACCGTTCATCCTCGAACTGACATAGAAAAGTACCTGAGATGGGAAAAGGGTGGGGATATCTGCTCCATATATTGGACTCGGACTACCAGGTAGCTGCCTCAACAGGCTGACCTCTCCACTGCACTCGAACCGAAGGATAATTCTTCGATCTCAACTATCGAACCTGCCGGTCTAAAATGGCAATCGGCTCCTCCTCGTAGGTCAAATCCTTGTCCAAATGGACAATGCTGAAATCTAACACGTGGGATGGATCGCTGTGATACTTCCGACATATGGAAAAATGAAACTGATGTACGGCTGATAAGCCTGGTTGCAACGCAAGTCTGTAGACCACCTCTCCCACTCGATCAAGGATCTCAAAAGGCCCGATGAACCTAGGGCTTAGCTTGCCCTTCTTTCCGAACCTCATTACGCCCTTCATGGGCGATACCTGAAGCAACACTCTCTCCCCGACCATTCGTGCCATATCACGAACCTTACAGTCAGCATAACCCTTTTGCCTGGACTAAGCTGTACGAAGTTTATCCTGAATGGTCTTAACCTTCCAAGGCATCCCGTACCAAATTTGTACCCAACAATCGAGCCTCCCCCCGCTCAAACCACCAAACCGGTGATCGACACCATCTACGATATAATGCCTCATAGGGAGCAATTTGGATGCTTGACTGATAGCTGTTGTTGCAGGCAAAATCCACTAACGGCAAGAACTGATCCCAAGAACCTCCAAAGTCAATAACGTAGGAGCGGAGCGTATCCTCCAAGATCTGAATGGTACGCTCGGACTGTCCGTCCATCTGAGGATGAAATGTTGCGCTCAACTCGACCCGCGTACCCAACTCACTCTGTACTTCCCTCCAGAAATACGAGGTAAACTGTGTACCTCGATCATAAATGATAGACGCGGGCACACTATGAAGACGAACGATCCACAAATTTAAATCTTTGCCAATCGCTCCGAAGAATAGGAAACTGCCACAGGAATGAAATGCGCTGACTTAGTCAGCCTATCCACAATAACCCAAATTGCGTCGAACTTCCTCTGAGTCCGTGGGAGTCCAACAACGAAATCCATAGTGATACGCTCCCACTTCCACTCAGGAATCTCTAGCTTCTGAAGTAAACCACCAGGTCTCTGATGCTCGTACATTACTTGCTGATAATTTAGACACCGAGCTACGTATGCAATAATATCCTTCTTCATCCTCCTCCACCAATAATGCTGCCGCAAGTCCTGATACATCTTGGCGGCGCCCGGATGAATAGAATACCCGAAACTGTGGGCCTCCTCTAGAATCAACTCATGAAGCCCATCCACATTAGGCACACAAACACGACCCTGCATCCTCAAAACTCCATCATCTCCAGCCGTAACCTGCTTGGCATCACCGTGCCGCACTGTGTCCCTAAGGACAAGCAAATGAGGTTCATCATACTGCCGCTCCCTGATACGCTCATAAAAGGAAGACCGAGCGAGTGTGCAAGCTAAAACACGATTGGGCTAAAAAATATCCAACCTCACGAACTGGTTGGCTAAGGCCTGAACATCTAATGCAAGTGGTCTCTCAGCGACTGGAAGATATGCAAGACTGCCCATACTAGCTGACTTCCTACTCAAGGCATCGGCCACCACATTGGCCTTCCCGGGATGATATAAGATGGTGATATCATAGTCTTTCAATAGCTCAAACCACCTCCTCTGCCTCAAATTGACCTTCTTTTACTTGGACAAGTACTGTAAACTCATGATCCGTGAACACCTCACAAGACACGCCATATAGATAGTGCCTCCAAATCTTTAGCGCGTGAACAACGGCTGCCAGCTCCAAGTCATGAACATGATAATTCTTCTTGTGAATCTTTAGCTGTCGTGAAGCATATGCAATAACCTTGCCACCCTACATCAATACCGTACCAAGTACAATACAAGATGTATCATAATATACTGTATAGGGTCCTGAACCTGTGGGCAACACCAACACCGGCACAGTAGTCATAGCTGCCTTGAGATTTTGAAAGCCCGCCTCGCACTTGTCTGACAGTCTGAACAGGGCACCCTTCTAGGTCAACCTGGTCAATGGGGATGCTATAGATGAAAACCCCTCCACAAACTGACGGTAATAACCCACCAAACCCAAGAAACTACGAATCTTCATGGCTGAAGTAGGTCTAGGTCAATTCTGAACGACCTCAAACTTCTTTGGATCCACCTGAATACCCTCTGCTGATACAACGTGACCCAAGAAAGCAACTGAACTCAACCAAAACTCACATTTCGAAAGCTTAGCATATAACTGGTTGTCTCTTAGAGTTTGAAGAACGATCGGAAGATGCTGCTCGTGCTTCTCTCGACTGCGGGAGTAGATCAAGATATCATCAATAAACACAATCACAAAGGAATCCAAGTAAGGCTTGAACACCCGGTTCATCAAATCCATAAATGCTGCTGGGGCATTTGTCAGCCCAAATGACATCAATAGAAACTTACAATGCCCATACCGAGTCCAAAAAGCTATCTTAGGGACATCAGATGCCCTAATCCTCAACTTATGGTAGCCAGACCTCAAATCGATCTTTGAAAACACTTTGGCACCCTGAAGCTGATCAAATAAGTCATCAATCCTCCGCAATGGATACTTGTTCTTGATAGTGACTTTGTTCAACTGCTAATAATCTATGCACATCCTCATCGATCCATCCTTTTTCTTTACAAACAACACCGGCGCACCCCAAGGCGAGACACTGGGTCTAATAAAGCCCTTATCAAGCAAATCTTGCAACTACTCGTTCAACTCTTTCGAATCCGGCGGGGCCATGCGGTATGGCGGAATAGAAATGGGCTGAGTGCCCGGAACCAAATAAATACAGAATTCAATATCCCTGTCAGGTGGCACCCCCGGCAGGTCTATAGGAAATACCTCTGGAAACTCTCAAATAACTGGTACAGAATGCATGGAAGGAACCTCCGTACTAGAATCGCGGACATAAGCCATATAAGCTAGACAACCTTTCTCGACCATGCACCGAGCCTTCATATAAGAAATAACCCTACTGGTAGAATGACCAGGAGTCGCTCTCCACTCTAGTCGAGGAAACCACGGCAAGGCTAAGGTCATTGTCTTAGCGTGACAGTCCAATATAGCATGATAAGATGACAACCAATCCATCCCCAAAATGACATCAAAGTCAACCCTATCGGGAAGTAGAAGATCTACATGAGTCTCAAGACCCCCAATAATGACCACACACGAACTATAGACACGATCCACAATGATAGAATCCCCTACAGGTGTGGAAACATAAACGGGAGCACTCAAAGAATCATAAGGCACAACCAAATATGACGCAAAATATGATGATACATACGAATAAGTAGATCCCAAATCAAATAATACTGAGGCATCCCTACCAAACTGAAACCGTACATGTGATAACCGCGTCAGTTGACTTAGCCTCAGGCCTGGCTGGAAAAGCATATCATCCGGGCTGGGCCCTACCACTTTGAACTGCATCTCGAGGATGACCCCTATCTGGCTAGCCTCCACCTCTAGCGGCCTGACCTCCACTTCTAATACCTCGACCTCTACCTCTAGTTGTCTAACTCTTACCTCTAGCTGGCTGAGCGGGCGGTGGAACACCCGGTGCCGGGACCATGGCACAAGAACCCTGATGCTGAGAACTGCTCAATGCTCGAGGGCAATACCAGCAATGTGCCTCGGATCGCCACAAGTATAGCAAGATCTTGGTTGCTCTGGCTAATGACCTTGAAACTGACCCGGTCGACTTGAGTAACCACCCTAAAACATCTGGAGCGGAGGTGCGCTAATAGGAGCTGGTGGTTCATTGTAGGCTAGCTGATTAGAATACTCCATATGAGAGCCACGACCATCTGAAGCACCGTGAGAAGCCTGAAGTGCTGAATGAAACGGCTTGGGAGGATGGCCTCTGCCAAAAGTACCCTGGCCTCCAGATGAGGCCCCACTGCATCCACCGGAGTGACGAGGCCTCTTGTCAGACCCCTGATCACTCCCCTGAGAAAACCATCTCAACTCGTCTGGCCACATTGGCTACATCCTGGAAAGAAATCTCGCTCCCTGTCTCCTTATCCATCTGCAATCTTATAGGTTGAGCGAGTCCCTCAATGAAACTCTTCACCCTCTCTCTCTCTCTCGGTAGGAAGTATAAGAAGAGCATGAAGGACCAAATCAATAAAGCGGGTCACGTACTGAGTAAGGGACATGCTGCCCCGCTGGAGACGCTCGAACTGCCTGCGATAGTCCTTTCTCAGTGTAACATGAAGGAACTTCTCGAGAAATAGCTGAGATGACTGGTCCCAAGTCAAAGTAGGCGACCCAGTCTGGCCAAACAAAAATCCCTCCACCATTTCTTGGCGGAACCTGACAGACGGAAGGCAGCAAAGTAAACCCTATTGGTCTCCACTATCCCCATGTTACGTAACACCTCATGACAACTGTCCAGATAGTCCTGGGGATCCTCTGAAGATGTACTGTTATAGTAGTGGTGAAAAGCTTTTCAAACCTATCCAATCTCCACAAAGCCTTAGAAGACATAGCTGATCCATTGCCGGTCTGTGCTGCAACACCCGGCGGAACTACCCCAACTGGCTGAGCTGCTAGAGTCAGAAACTGGGGAGCCATATGCTCCGGAGTGTGAGTAGTGGGAGTCTAGGCTCCTCCCCCAGCCTGAGAGACGGTTGGTGCTACAGGAAATAGGTCGGCATGGGCAACGCTCTCCATAAGGCCCACTAAACGACCCTGCTAGAACAGTCTAGGCTGGAGCCTCCTCATCAAACTCAACTTGAGGCTCCATCACAGGTGCTGCTGCTCGAGCTCCGGGCTGAGCCCTGCCCCTGCCTCATCTTTTAGCACGGCCTCGTCCTCATCCTCTGCCCCTCATAGGAGCTGCCATTGGGGGTTCTGGCTGCTGCTCAGCTGAAGAAGCGGTACGTGTTCTCGCCATCTACGAAAGAACAAGAGTAGAGAGTTCAATTTGCATTGAGAGATCAAATCACACGACAGAGAAGAATAAAAGTGAAATTGTTCCTAAACTCTGTAGCCTCTAGGGAATAACCACAGACGTCTATGTACCAATCCCTCAAACTCTACCTAGCTTGTCCGTGAATTGTGAGACCTAGGCAACCTAGTGCTCTGATACCAACTTGTCACGACCCGGATTTCTCACCGTCGGGATCGTGATGGCACCTAACTTTTCAGATGCTAGGCAAGCCAACAGATAGAGATTTAATACGCTAACCACTAATCAATTCCGTAAATAACAACAATTAAACCAAAATACATTAAAGGAGTGCAGAATTTCATAATAACCCAAGTACTTACACGACTACCGAGAATCTGGTGTCAAAATTAACGAACTTCTAAGAGTCATTACAAATACTGGATGAAAGAAAGTACATCTGTTCTCGAATTAAAAGAAACAAAAAACTGGAATAACTGGAAGGGGACTCCAGGGTCTGCGAATGCCGGCAGATTTAACTTGGGTCTCCCATGGGTCTGAAGGCAGAACTCAACTCGGGTCAACACGGTCAAGTACCGAAATCTACACAGAAAGTGCAGAGTGCAGTATCAGTACAACCGACCCCATGTACTGGTAAGTGCCGAGCCTAACCTCGACGAAGTAGTGACGAGGCTAGGACAAGGCACATACATATACCTGTGCAGTTAAACAATATGCTAACAGAAATAACAACTAATAGAAGCTAAGCAGAAATAAACGGGAGGGGAAAACATGCTAAGGGGGTACCAATATAAAGAATCACAGTAGTAGAGGAATTTAAACAACTAGTACACTTTGAACCGGTAATAACCAGTAAACACAGCAAACGGAAAATGCACGGAATCACCCTTCGTGCTTTTACTCTCAATCTCACTAGATAATCAATAATAGAAACGTACACGGCATCACCCTTCGTGCTTTATCACTCAACCTCACCATATGAATAATAGACACGTACACGACATCACCCTTCGTGCTTTATCACTCTACCTCACCATATAAGTAATAGAAACGTGCACGGCATCACCCTTCGTGCTTTATCACTCTACCTCACCAAAAGAAGAGACAACAATAATAGGGAGATAGAAATGACAACAACAAGTCTTACACCAACACTTAGTTCCACAATACGAATCTCAACTTTGAGTAAAAACTCCATCAACACCAAATTCACTAAAACATGATAAGAAATTGCTCAACATATCGAATAGCTAGTCTAAACATGAACAATATAATCAAAATACAACGTTTACACGAATAAGACTCACTCGCATGCTATGACTCAGCAACAACGTATTGATGCTCGTCACCTCATCTATACGTTGTACTCAACATCCAAACACGTAACAAGTAAGCAAATAACACCTAATCTCTTAAGCTAAGGTTAGCCACGACACTTACCTCGTTCCCACGGCCAAACTCAAAGCTCAATCACCGTTTTTCCCTTCACGCAAGCCTCCGGACCAATAGAATCTAGCAAATTACCAACAAAACTATTCAGTTTAATCCTTAGGAACTACCCATGATAGCAAGAAATTCAATTTAGGCCATTTTGGAAAAAGTCAACAAAAGTCAACACCCGGGCCCGCTTGGTCCAAACCCAAAATTCGGACCAAAACCCGATTATCCATTCACCCCTGAGCCTGGATATACAATTAGTTTTGGAATTCGACCTCAATTTGAGGTCTAAATTCCCAAATTTCGAAATCCCTAGCTTCTACCCGAAAATTCCCAATTCCACCTTGAAAATCTAATATCTAGGTTGAAATCTTGTAAAATAAAGTGAAAGATTGAAAGAAACGAGTTAAGAATCATTTACCTATGTTTTGGGGAAGAAATGGTCTATGGAAAAACGCCTAGAGGGTTTCTTGTTTTGAAAGAATTGAAAAATGAGCAAAAATCTCATCAAAGTCCCTTTTACACAGCTGCAGAGGTTCGCATTTACGACCTGAGTTTCGCAAATGCGAAGCTCGCTAATGCGAAGGTACCATCACAAATGCGAGGTCCTTCACACCTCTGCTACTTTCGAAATTGCGAACTTAGCTCTCCGCAAATGCGACAAAAAGATCGCATTTGCGATCACTGCCTTCCCAGTCTCACTTCGCAAATGCGATGAATTCCTCGCAATTGCAAGGTCTGCTTGGCCCAGCTACTCTTCGCATTTGCGATGAGAGCATCGCAAATGCGGAACCTTCAGGGTTCGCAATTGCGATGCTTGATCTCGCAAATGCGAGATCAGAGGCCTGCAACAGGTTCAGTTATACCATCAAAATTTTCTAAGTTCAAAACACTCCGTAGCCTATCCGAAACTCACCCGAGCCTCGGGGCTCCAAACCAAACATGCACACAAGTCTTAAAGTATCATACCAACTTGCTCGTACGATCAAATCGCCAAAATAACATCTAGAACTACGAATTTAGCACCAAATCACATGGCATTCTTAAGAACACTTTGAAATTCCTCTTTTCTCAACCGGATGCTCGAACACATCAAATCAACCCTGATTTTCATCAAATTTCACAGGCATGACTTAAATATTATATTAAACCTGTATCAGGCTCCGGAACCAAAATATGGGCCCGATACCAACGAGATCAAACATTAATCAAATTCTTTAAACCATTAGATTTTCAGACTTACAATTATAAGAAAAAATTCATTACTCTGGCTACGGACCTCCGAATCTGATTCCGGGCATACGCCTAGGTCCCATATTTCAATACTGACCCACATGGACTGTCAAAATACGAGTCCGTGTCTGTTCACTCAAAACGTTGACCGAAGTTATCTAAATCAACTTTTAAAGGCAAAAATTATTATTTTTTCTCAAATTTCCACATAAAGGCTTTCCGAAAATGCGTCGGGACTGTGCACGCAGATTGAGGAAGAATAAAATGAGGTTTTGAAGGCTTCAGAACATCGAATTAGGTTCTAAAATGCAAGATGACCTTTTGGGTCATCACAATTCTATTATCTCATGGAACTCCAAGAAATAGAGTATTGTGTCAAGGAGTTCAGTAGATGCTGAGTATAGAAGTATGGCCACTACTGTAGCAGAGTTAGTGTGGGTGCATGGGCTATTAGAAGAGTTGGGAATGAAGGTTGACTTACCTATGGAGCTACATTGTGACAACAAAGCAGCCTTACAGATTGCATCTAACCCAATGTATCATGAGCGCACGAAACACATAGAAATTGATTGCTACTTTATTAGAGAAAAGTTGCAACAAGGGTTGATTAAAATGACACATATCCCAAGCAGGAACCAAATCTCAGACATACTGACTAAGGCACTTGAAAAGCAATTGCACAGTGAAATAGTTTGCAAGTTGGGGATGATAAAAAATTTCTCACCATCAACTTGAGGGTGAGTGTAGAAATTAATCATGGCAATAGCTATTGTACATAGGCAGTTGTAGTTGTACAGAATTAGTTGTCGAGAGAGTTAGTTGGTTAGTTAATTAATTGTATAATTTGAGGTATAGTAGTAATATTATAAATAGTTGAAGATGTACAAGTTTAATAACTAATTATTTCATTTTATACTTTCGGTCAAAGCAATACAGAGTACTTTTCTCTCTCTCTCTCTATCTGCGATTGTTCTTCTTTCCTCTCAAACTCAGAATCAGCTTCCATTTCAAGTCACGACATGCTGTTGGCATAACCTAAAAATGAAGAACTGATATTGGTTTCTATTTAGGAGGGAGACGGCAAAGAGAGAGAAGAGTTGCGCTAATTATGGCTTAAAATAGGTAACGCACAACTGGAAGAAATCTTATTTAGATGGAAGGACAATTTGGACTTCGTTCCCTTCAGTTATGCTCTTTTCCAAGCAAAAAATTCCCTAATTTAAAACACTAATATTGAATTGTATGAAAAATTTGTTTAGGGGGATAATATATAAATTTTGAATAATTTTGGTAAATAAATTTCAAGTATTGTATAGGATGAAAATAATCGCTTTTGAATTGTGGATTTTTTAGATGTTACTTTCATTAATGTGCTTGAATCTCAAACAGGAAAATCGCTAACCCTTACACATTAGTTACAAGTGTTGAAGTTGGACAACCTAGAAAATAACTTGGGAATCTTTTCTTTATCTTATTGTTTGATTATGACTTGTAAGCCAAGTAATCCTTTCTTTCCCTCTCTCTTATCCCTTGTATTGGTGGACGCATTAATTAATTTAGCGTTATTAATAATTAAATAATATTTATTTCCATATTTTCAGGAAAAGTACAAATCATCCCGATTCCCATTTAGCGGAAAAAAATTATATAGTATAAGAAAATTATCCTTATGGCTAATACAAGGCATTAATGTCGATCTAAGCTAGCTAGTAATATAATTTCCTTAGTACAAAGTGTATAAGCAATATGCCAATATCCCTAAGGAAAAGGCATTCTCGTTCTCGATCTAAGGCTCTAAGCTAGTATTATTTGCTGCCCACCTATAACAAGGACGATCAAATAGAGAAAAGGAGGTGTCGGAAATAAAATATTAAATGCTTACGCAAACTTGAGGTCCGAAAATAATACATTAGAAATATTCCCTCAAAGATCTAATTCAATTCTCAAACTTGAATTATGGTAGTTTAAGGGGTGTTTGGACATAAGAAGTGTAAAACTTTCGGAAAAAACTACAAAAAAATTTCAAGTGAAAATAATATATGAAAATTAGAGTTGTGCTTGGATATGAATCTAATTTTGGGTTATTTTTAATTTTTTTAAGTGATTTAAAATGAAAATTTTAAAAAATAGTTTTCTGAAGTTTTTCAAAGTTTTGAAAATAAAAATCTTTTTTATGGATAAATGGGCACTAAAGACTTTCCTTTGATAGTATAAAAGTCGTCATTAGATATGTAAAATGTTAAACAGTCCAATTAGGCTTACTATTAGAAAGAATTCTTATTTATCAGTTCATTTAATCCTAATTTAATACTTAAAAAAATTGTTAGGATCGAAATAATTAGGTGTTATGCGAAAGGTAGTAAAATAAACCTTGAATGACGATAATCATATTGGAAAAAATTGTATTTATATATATGGTGACGTGTCAGGACACGTGGATTGGTCAAATGGTCAATGAATCACAATTAGACACGATTCAAGAATTGTAAAACAGACACGAGCAAAGAAGGAGGAAGAGGCACGGGACATCAGATAAGTAGCACGGCGCCCGTACCTATATAAATCATTTATATCCAGGCATCAGAAGAAATGAATCTGGTTATAAAAAAGAGTGCAGATACAGCATTTAATGAGTATTAAATGCTGAGTCCGTTGAGGAATATATATATATATATATATATATATATATATATATATATATATATACATACATATATATATATATATGTGCATATATATATATATATGTGTATATATGTATATATATTCAATGTAATGATTGTGTAACGTAGCATTCAATGTCTTTAATTATTCACAATAGCCTCATTATGATCTGGGCATCACGTACATTCTCAAAGGTACCTATAAAAAGGAGATATATGATCAGTTGTAGGGACACGAAAGACTATTGAAATATACATTGGTATCATTTATTTTTCTTGATTATTATATTGCTACTCAAAATTATTTCCTTTTATTCATTTTCTTGATTATCAGTAACCCGAGTTCTTCTAAATTCTAGCTTTGACTAAAATTTCACTTTTTTGGTTAAACAAATTGGTTCTGTTACCGGGAATCTGATAATCTTTTTCCTCTTTGCTTAACTTTCCTTGTTACATCAACTATGGCAAACAACAATGATAACACTCAAGGAAACCAAGAAAATCAAACAAATCAATAACTTCAGGGAGATCTGCAGGATAATAACGCATTAGTTCCTTCTCCACAAGGTTCTCCACGACGGTCTTGTGAAGGCTCTCCTGAGGGGTCTCATACAGATGGACAAGCTCAATTCGAAAATGTGGAGGCTATGGATGAAGCTTTACAAAAACTTATTGCCACATAGGTCAATAAAGCTCTTCAAGCTTTTGTCAGTCAACAACCTTTTGCTCCACCCACATCTACTCCAAATAACAATACTCTGGAGAACCCTTGCTCTGGGCTAATTAATTCAGATAGCGGAGGAACCCCCAGCGAGACACAGGAGCGAGAACCGGGGAATTTAGTTAATTCTGATTTACAAAATCTAGTACTAACATTGCAGAAATAGCTCAAGGAGCAAAGTGACCGCATAGAGCAGATACCCGGGGTGCCGCCCGTGATCAAAGGGGTGGATATGGATAAGTATTTTCAACAGCCTTGGAAGCCAAGTGGTGCTCCTCTCCCAATTCCAAAGAAGTTCAAAATGCCTGATATACCAAAATACGATGGAACAACAGATCCACGAGACCACGTTACTGCATTTACAACAGGCGTAAAGGGCAACGACCTGACTAAGCAGGAGATTGAATCAGTCTTAGTCAAAAAATTCGATGAAACGCTCACTAAAGGAGCGTTCACATGGTATTCTCTTTTACCCGAAAATTCTATAAATTCTTTTGCTGAGCTTGCATATTCTCTTATCAAAGCACACTCGAGAGCTCAAAAAGTTGAAAAAAGAATGGAAGATATCTTCAAGATCAAGCAAGGAGACTCAGAATTGCTTAGAGAATTCGTGGACAGATTTCAATGTGAAAGAATGACATTGCCACGTGTACCTGACAACTGGGCAGCCATAGCCTTCACAAGCAACTTGAATGAGAAAAGTTCAGAAGCTACGAGGCGACTCAAGGAAATCCTCCGAGAATTTCCAGCGACGACGTGGAATGACGTCTATAACAGATACAGTACAAAGATGAGGATTGAAGAAGATATTATTTTACGACATAAAAAAGAAGAAAAAGTAAGCTCAAGACGTGCAGAAAATGAAAAAAGATCCGGTAAAAACAGGTACGATCCATACATGGGACCTGCGGGGAGAGACTCACGATCAAAGCAGGACAATCAGAGGTACGATCACAGATCATGGAATAAAGAATCAGGCTCGTTTCAAGATTTGGGAATGATCAAAACACACGCGAGCCACGAGATGATGATAGAGGTCTGAAGGCAAGGTTTGGTGGTTATAATTTCAACGTAAGCACTTCTGAACTCGTAGCTGTTTTAAGAAGCATGGGAGATAAGGTACGGTGGCCAAAGGAAATGCGATCGAATCCAAATAGACGAAACCCTGATCATTGGTGCGAATTTCATAACGATCACGGGCATAAAACAGCAGATTGCAGGTTTTTGCAAGGTGAAGTTAATCATTTGCTAAAACAGGGGTATCTCACTGAGTTATTCAGTGAGGAAGGTAAACAAGCATACAAAGAACAGGCAGGAGCCTCCAAAGCCACCTCACCCAAAAGAACTGTCAACGTTATAAGTGGGGGTGAAGATATCAATGGCGTGTCATATACTGCAGCAAATAAGATTTCCAAAGTAACAATCACTCATGGGAAGCGGCTGCGGCAAGTTTTAGAAGAAGACAACATTACATTCAATGATGCAGATGCAGATGGCGTGTTAACCCCTCATAACGATGCATTGGTAATATCTTTAATTGTATACAATACTATTGTAAAACGAGTTTTGATTGATCCAGGTAGTTCCGTAAACATTATTCTGTTAAGAGTATTACGTGAGATGCAAGCTGAAGAAAAAGTAATACCAAAGGCACATACTCTATCTGGGTTCGATAATTCTAGCGTCGTTACGAAAGGAGAGGTAACGCTCACCACATTTGCTGAAGAAGTCGTCAAAGACACAAAGTTCCAGGTAGTAGACATGGAGATGGCTTACAATATGATTCTTGGGAGACCATGGATCCACGAAATGGACGTTGTTCCTTCAACTTTGCATCAAGTCATTAATTTCCAGCGCCATAGGGAATATGTCAAATCAGGGGAGATCAACAGACATCTAGGAACATCAACTCCGTGGCTGACTCAAGCACGAAGGGTGAAGAAAAATAACAATCACAGAATTCAGTTGAGGATAACATAGCGTCAACCTCAACTGAACAAGAACAAACAGATGTAGATTCAAGGCTGAATTCCATTCAAGAAACAGAGGAAAATGAAAACATCAAAACGACGATAGAAGAGCTGGAGGCTGTGGTTTTGTTTATACACTGGCTAGAGAGAAAAGTGTATATAGGAGCTAATCTTATCCCGGAGGTGAAGCGTAAGTTAATTGAATTTTTAAAAGCTAACGCGGACTATTTTGCTTGGTCCCATACTGACGTGACAGGGATACCACCGGAGGTGATGACTCATAAACTAAATAAAGATCCTTCATATCCTCTAGTAAAGCAAAAGAAAAGAAAGCAAGGAACTTTCAAGAATTAGATGATTCAAGAAGAAGTCCAAAAATTGCTAAAAATTGGCTCTATTCGTGAGGTAAAGTATCCTAACTGGCTAGCCAACACTGTTGTAGTTCCAAAATAGAACGGTAAGTGGCGGGTTTGTGTAGATTACACAGATCATAATAAAGCTTGCCCTAAAGATTCTTTTCCACTGCCACACATAGATCGATTGATTGATGCAACTGCAGGTCATGAACTATTAAGTTTTTTAGATGCATATTCAGGGTATAATAAGATTAAAATGGATCCAGGAGATGAAGAAAAAACTTCCTTCATAACAGACAGGGGGACTTACTGTTATAAAGTAATGCCCTTTGGTCTAAAGAATGCAGGCGCAACGTATCAGAGGTTAGTTACAAAAATGTTCCAAGAACACTTAGGTAAGACTATGGAGGTATACATAGATGACATGCTTGTTAAAACTCAGTATTCAAAAGATCATATATCGNACGTTCAAATTTTTCGTTCTAAAGGATACTCATTAACTACGTTTTCCCCAAGTTAGCTAACCTCACTTTTGAGCTCTTCATTCTCTAGACAAGGTAAGAATTACAAGAAGTTTGAAGGGAAGCATGTGAGCTCTCTAAAGCACGCACCTTATCAACAGAAACTCGAAGTTCCTCTTCTGCCTGGGTTAGGTTTTGCACAAGTTCCCCAGCATAAACCTCTTTTTGAACCAACAGAGCCTTTAATGCCCTATTCTCCTCGCTAGCCTGGATAGTTTTTCTTAAAAGGAGGATTCAAGGCATTCTTTTTCCTTCTCAGCTTGGCTCGAGGAAGCCTTGATAACCGCCAGCTCCAATGTTAATGCTCGTACTTGCTGTTCTAAGGTACTTCTTCTCTCTTGTAAATCCTCCATGTCGATTTGAGCGCTGTCAAACTGTTCCTTCCAATTGTTTGCCCCCAACTGGGAATCACGGGCAGCCTTCTCTGCATCATGAGCAGCCTTCTCCAAATCACGTGCTACCTTCTCCAAGAGGGATTCTGCTCATCAGCTCAGTGCCAATAAGATTGGCCTACGTAAAAAAAAAGAGAAGTAAGAATCCCAAAGTCGAAAATTTTTACAGAATGGAGAAAAGTAGGAAAGAAAAATACCTTTAAAGTGGCATGCACTATGTCATTCATGAGAGTCAGGTTGCTATGGCTTTCAAGCTTTGATTTCTCTATGGGGCCAATCAAAGGCTCGAGCCAAATATCAGCTTGACCGGACTTTCTCAAGAGGCTGTTGTTAGCAGGAACCTCAATGGTTACGCTCCTCATAGCAGTACTCCTACTTGAAGAGCCCACCTTCGTATGGTGAACGATAGGTGGAGGAATTGCCAAAGGAGGAGCGGTGGAAGAAGGAACAGAAGCAACAATTGATGAAGGTAAAGAAGCAATCACAGGTACAGGAGATGAAAAGGAAGATAAGGGAAGCTCGTCTAGAACAGGTCCTAAGTTTCCACTACCAAAACCACTAACAAAAAGTTGATCGATAGACTCACGAGTGTCGTGAGGAGAGACGTCATCATCAGGAATGATAACTGGAGTAACAACAGGCTCGGAAAGAGACAGATTAGGGGAGACTTCAGCCTCGTCATCAGAGACGATACGTCTCCTGGCTCGTGGTCTCATCACCAGGGAGCCCTCATCTTCTTCCTCTGAATCTTCTTCCTCAGTAGCTTTTCTTTTTGAAGAACCCAAGAATATATCTTGGGCTGAAGAGGTACGAGTACTCAAAGAGTCACGAGAAGCCATGATTGCCTCTGCAGTGACTCCTCGAATAGCAAATCCTGATAAAAAGAAGGATAAAAGTTAGAACAAAGAAAATATTTATATACAGACAAGGTAAAATAGAAACTCTTACCATGAGTTTTTACTTTCCAACCGTAACGGTTGGAAAGGTTTTTCCACGACCTACCCTCCATTGGAGCGGTCTTCAACAATTTTCCTACCCAACCACGGAAGTTGGGCACAGTCTCCACAATACCCATGGTTGCTGAGAAAAGAAAAAGAAGCGACATTAGAAAAGTTGATAAAGCTTGAAAGGAAAAGGCACGAGGAAGATTTAACACTTACGTGCAAAGTTCCACTTCTCAGGGAAGGGAACGTTATTTTCACCCACTAAACCAGCAGTGGGGGCAGCAACAAACCGAGCATACCAGCCACGGTCTTTATCGTCCTCGGGGCTCACTAAAACCCTCTTGCTCCTGGCTGCTAGGCTAAACACGCCGTTGCGAAAAAGCCTAGGGGAACAGAGATGAATTAGGTGGGGAAAAGTAAATTCGACATCCGCCGTGTTAGCGAGGTGCCTCAAGCAGGCGACAACCCTCCAAATAATCGGACCAATTTGACCCAAACACACGTTGAAAAAACGGCAAAAGTCTAAAATGACCGGGTCAGTGGCTGGTTTAAACCCTAGAGTGAAAGGGTATGTGTAAACAAAAGAGAATCAGATTAAGTAAGAAGTGATCCTTTGATTTGGGTTAGGAATGATAATTGGAAAATCGTCACTCCAGTGACAATCGTTACGAATTATGGGAGTTAAAATATCTATGATTTGAGTGGGGAAAGCGTCAGCACGATCTAAAGAGGCAACTTGGGTCCTGAGAGATTCTCTATCATGGTGAAAAGAAATTTCTATTGGGACTATTTCTTCAACTAGAGGCTCACGAAGGGGCTCAGAGGATTCTTTATTCCTAGAAGAAGACCTCTGAGAAAGGGAACCCCTAGTCCTAGAAGAGGGACCAGAGCTAGAAGAAGGAGTGGATGTGCTACCACCACGAGCAGACCCCAAGCTACGGAGTCTACCCCCTCTTCTATGCCTAATAGGAGCATTGGGGAAGTTATCTAAAATGGGGGTTCTCCTAGGGTTAGGGTTTGGTGAAGCCATGAAAAAGAAGATTGAAGTAGAGCAGAAGACAATAAGAGGTTTTTGAAGAATTAAAGTGTTTGACACGCTTTATGTGGTAAAAGACAAGTAAAGAAGTTATATTTATACTAATGGGTAACCGGCAAAAGGAAAAAGTACAATGATGGAAGAGCTATAATAATGATAACTGACACTTCGTGAATAGGGAAGCCGAAAAGAAAGCATAAGAAAGTGCTGCAAAACTGTAGAACCAATAAGAGGATGACAAGTGTCTAATGCATTAAATGGAAGTGACAATTGAAGCGTCGATTCTGTCAGAGCATTAATGGTAACAAAAATTCTCTTTTAAATGAATTCCACTTCCCAAATATTCAAACTGATGAATAAATGGAAAGTGGCGGGACTATCTGTATTGGGGAAAATTGTATTTACATATATGGTGACGTGTCACGACACGTGGATTGGTCAAATGGTCAATGAATCACAATTAGACACGATTCAAGAATTGTAAAACAGACACGAGCAAAGAAGGAGGAAGAGGCACGGGACATCAGATAAGTAGCACAGCGCCCGTACCTATTTAAATCATTTATATCCAGGCATCAGAAGAAATGAATCTGGTTATAAAAAGGAGTGCAGATACAACATTTAATGAGTATTAAATGTTGAGTCCGTTAAGGAATATATATATTCAATGTAATGATTGTGTAACGTAGCATTCAATATCTTTAATTATTCATAATAGCCTCATTATGATTTGGGCATAACGTACATTCTCAAAGGTACCTATAAAAAGGAGATATATAATCAGTTGTAGGGGACACGAAAGACTATTGAAATATACATTGGTATCATTTGTTTCTTGATTATTATATTGCTACTCAGAATTATTTTCTTTTATTCATTTCCTTGATTATCAGTAACCCGAGTTCTTCTAAATTCTAGCTTTGACTAAAATTCCATTTTTTGGTTAAATACAAACAACAAAAGAGAAATATACCAAAAGAGACACAGACATTTAACGTGATTCTACATCCACGTGCAGAAATGAGCAATTCACTATATAAAAGAGAGTATAAAATATCAAAAGAACAACCTCACAAACATGAGCGGATGCACCTTTAATGAAGCGGTGGCACACGACGCCGTTTCGTCAGAAAAATTTACTAGATATATATGTGTATTAATACTGTGAGGAAATGCATGAGTAGGAAAATGACATTATTTGACATAAATTATCTCTTAGTGTGTCGGTTATGTGTTAAAAATTCTGATAGAGTAGAATTGAACTCAAGACCTTTTCTAACTTAAGACAAACAAAACCAATAAAGTAATGTTATTTCTTATTTAGAGATATGATAATTAAGTTATTATTCTCGTTCTTTTAAAAATTTTGACACGGCTTACAAATAAGCAAACACAAGTGGTGGGATAATACTCGTCTCACAAATTTTCCCCCTAAACAATGCTCTCAAATCCCTTATGGCTACATTATGGTTGCTACTAAATGAGAAGGAAATTTTTTTCAATTTATAGAAGTCCAAAACTTTTTTCTTCAAAAAAAAAAAGACTAGCTAAATATGAAAGAATTATATTCTTTTTTTCATAAAAGATAAATTCAATAATAATAAATATGTTGTACTTTCTTCAAGGAATAGAAAAATCAAATATGATTACAAAATCAGGACAAATACCTATCAAAAATTACAATTAAAAAAGTTTATTTGCTTACCGTAATTTTGTTAGAAAGGAGGAACAAAAGCAATATATTGAATTACGTACTCATGACGAAAAAAAATTGATATACCAAACATAAAATCAAAAGACCATTAATTAATTATATCGTAATTAGCGCACCAACAAAATTCTCCAAGCACTTGTAATGCTCATAACAAGCCAGGAGTAAAATAGACCTTTGACAATATACAATATATAAACTATAGTACGTAACCTAAAGAAGAAAATAGAAAAAAAAAAACACTTAATTTCTACCATTAGCTCTCTTTCTAAATTTTTAGGCCTTAAATCATGTGCAGAGTGGTGCAAACAAAGCGATTTTCTTGCAATTATGAGAGAGCCATTTGGAGTGCATATAGCTTGCTTTTCTCCAAGGAGGAACATGAAGGCCTTTCTCCTTAAGGGACTGTTTGGCAGCAGCACAAAGCAAAGATATAATGCCATTGAGTTTCTCCTCAGTACCCACAAATATTGAAGGAAGAGAATTTGAAAGATCTTGGTAGGCTTGTGTAGGCCTAGCCAACTCAAACTGTGACCTAAAATCTATATCCACTATTAGTCTCACTGTTTCCTCTGATCCATTGCTTTCCTTCATCATCACATCTATGTACTCATAATCACCTGTAAATTTAAATGCTTCAAAACCCACAAAGCCAAAAAAACATAAATCAGCAAAAAAGAAAAGGGGTTACTTAATTAACTAGCTAGGCATTTGGACAATATATATGTGGCTAAAGTTACAAAAAAGAAGTATTTGAAGTTAAAATTGAAAAAAAGTACGTTAAAGTTCAAATCGTGTGTGGACATAAATTTTACTTGAGAAAAATATTTACAATTAAACGAGAGTAAACAACATTATTTCACTTAATTAAACATTTTATTCAATATTTCACCAATGTTTATTCAGAAAAAGTAATATTCATATATTTTGGTGGTGGTGGGGGTGATGTGATTGACGAGGTAGAATAGTACCTGAAGGACGACCAAAAGTGGTGATCCAAGAAGTTTTACAAAGAGAAGCTTCATAATGATCCATTCTTAATCTATTGACAATCCATTGCCTTAACTCGTTAGGCTTCATATTATTATTAACCATGTTTCCCCAGTAAAACAAGATTTTCCCAAGAATCTCTGTTTCAGCATCTGTAACATTCTCAAGAATATCCTAACAAATAACATCCAAAAAACAAGTCAACATTAGATGGGGGTGTAAAAGAAGACTTAAAATTAATACTCCAATAGTACGTACCTGTAAGGTAAGATAAGTAGTAGGATTATGATCAACAAGTTCATCAACTTGTAAAGTTTCAAAATGATGATCTAATTCTATAAAATCTCTGACCATTTGGGACAGCTTATCTTCTTCTAGTTCAGAAATACCAATCACTATTTCTTTCTCTTTGCTGTTGCTTTTCATGTTGAGTTGCATATACAGAAGAAAAGATGGTGACCTGATGAAACTTTTCCTTTTTTCTTCTTCTTTTTTCCTTTACACATCAAAGTTGAGAGGCTAGGTGGGGGATAATGAGGTTTCTATGTTTGGTTTCTATATTTCATAGACTAGGAAATATTATGGATTTTTTAATTTCTTTGGGATACGATTTTTTTTTAATGTCATCAACAGAATATACAGTCCACATCATCTACTCATCAGATAATGTTGGCAATTTATGCTAGTGGTATAGGAGATTAATTAGGTCATTTCCTCTCTTTTTCTTAGCTTGACTTTTTAGGGTCTCGAGTTTTGACAAATAGATTAGTTGTTAACTAATCTAATCCTGTTTAATGGAAATAAAAATATCTACATAGAACTCTTCAGACAGGGATTCAAGAAATTGTAGAATTATTATAAAATGGTCTCGTGATCTACATAAACCGCTAAGAATGGATTTAAGAAATTATAAAATATTACAATTTTCAAATATTCTTTTTTAACTGTTCGACAAGTGTTTGGATAGCTCATTACTTAAAAAAATACGTATTTTTATTCCTAAAAAGATTAAGAAACAATGGTAAAGCTCGGATAACAGTAGAATACTTATATGTGGTCCGAAACATGTACTCGGATTTAATCGATAATGAAGGGTGGGTTCTACAGATTTAACTTAACACGTTGCTATGTATGAATATGAAGAAATAAATTTAAAGTATATACACAAAATAAAAATTAAACTTATTGACTCTAGATTTTAAATCGACTCACCTATCGGGCGAAGTAGTTTCTTTCGTGCAGGTTAATCTGGTCGAACATATTATAGTTTTACATAGAATCTTAACTCAATACTCCAAATACAAATATGCGTGAAAGATGAAAAATGAAATGTTTGCAAAAAAGTCATGTAACGGAAGCTTCAACAATTGTTGTAATTATGTATTAGAGGAAACAAACATAAACCTGGATGCAAAACGAGCGCAGAACTGGAAAAAAGCTGATGCCGCGAAACCACGAGCCCAGTCTATCATTAAATAGGCCCATATTATGTGGACCTACAATGAAAGTAGCCCAAGTTGAAACAATATCCTCTCCAAACCTGACGAGATTTTTATATGGGGATTTTTACCTTCCTAAACTACATATGAAACTTATTTACCCTTCCTAATTAAGTTTTAATTTAATTATGTGGGCATATAGAATTTATCAATTATATATACAAATTAGTATTAATGAGTATCCCTTTATATCAAGAATTGAATAGGAATCAGTTATTTCTCCATCCATGCTCTCTCTCTCTCCTTCTCGCTCTTTCCATCCCTGCTCCCCTTCTTTGTTCTTTTTGCGATTTTCTTCCTTTCGTTTTCTCTGCTTTTTTATCCTCTCTTTTTATCAATGAATTTCAATTGTTTTAATATAGAGTTCTAACTTAGCAATTTTCTTTCATGTTGCACAATTGATGTTCGAATTGAAATTGTCAATTAATAAATTATGAAGGTGTTTGATTCTCCACCATTGACAGCCATTAAAAAGCTTCAAAACTTTGATTTCGAATTTGGGTTTTCAAAAATTATTGTTTGTTTAGATTGGGTGTTGTTGCAAATAATTTAGAATATTCTTTGGAGTTTATATCTCAATTTTTAGGGTATTTGGTGAAGAGTAGACTTGATTTTGGCTGAATTTCAGATTGAAACTCAAAGAAGAAGAAGAAGAAGAAGAAGAAGAAGAAGAAGAAGAAGGACATGACATGCAATATGCTTACGAAATTGTATTTAAGTTGTATTCTGTTGTAATTATATATTTTTGGAATTCAATGTTGTATGAAAGTTGACAAATAGTTGTATAATGTATGAATTATTTTATGAAATTTATATATAAGTTATAAATACTCTTTTTTTACGTAAAGTTGTTGATATCTATCAAAAATTGTATTAAGAGAGGAGTTTTAATTGGAACTTCAGGGAAGAAGAGGTAAAATATCACATATAAAATATATGCAAATCATATACAAAATACATACAAAAATATATGTGTATGAAAATTGTATTTAAGTTGTATGATATTGTAGTTATTTTTAACTGGGTAAAAATTACGTATAAAAATTATAAATAAGTTATAAATTAGTTGTATATTATATAATTAGTCGTATAAAATTTATTTTAGTTATATGTTACTGTAGATGTATCAAATTGTACAAGTTCATTAATTGTACGGGTATGTTTAGAATTGTCATAAATATATATTATATGATGAATGTTCATTTAGTACTCCGTTGTAAATAAGCTTCCTGAAGAAGCTTATCCATATGGGACTCCGCCTATTTAGTACTCTATTGGAAATAAGCCTCCTGAAGAAGCTTATCAATTCGGTACTCCGTTATGGATAATATTACCCCCAGTAGAAGATTATCTATATCTGGTACAGTAGCAGCTTACAAGCAACTTACAAGCAGCTTACACAGCAGCTTGCAGTAGCAGCTTACAAGCAACTTACAAGCAGCTTACTCAGCAGCTTGCAGTAGCAGCTTACAAGCAGCTTGCAGCAGCAGCTTACACAGCAGCTTGCAGTAGCAGCTTACAAGCAGCTTGCAGTAGCAGCTTACACAGCAGCTTGCAGTAGTAGCTTACACAGTAGCTTCCTTTCTTCTATAAATAGAGGAGATTTCAGTTCATTATATATATGAATTTGAAGTTGAATAATAAATATCTCTCTCTCTCTCTACTTGTCTTCGATTTCTTTACTTTAAAGTCTTTATTTTATAACACGTTATCAGCACGAGACTCTGCCATTTTGAGCACTTACTTAGAATTTAATTTCTATTTCAATGTTCATCTCTGATGTAAGGCGACACTCTTACGTCCGTGGTTAGATCTTGTTCATTCCGAGCATCATAATATATCCTTAGGGTGGTGAGTTTTTCTTCTTGGCAGTAGTGAAGGAGATATCACTTACATCAGGAGTGGCCAAATTTGAGCCTTTTACTTATATTTTAATATATGTATTATCGCCTGCTTGGTTATGTGTTGCATATACAATACCTATTTTGGTATTTGTTTTCATCCTTATTATCTTAGTAAAGGATTACAAAGTGGATAGCATTGTTAGATCCACTTAAACTCCAGTAGAGTTTACAAGAAATATACAACCACCAGAACTGTTATGTTTCATATATCTCATTGTAACTAAATTTTGGTAACCACCAGAAGTGGTATATGCCTATAACCACCAGAAGTGATAATTTAGGCTTTCTATGGTTACAGTTGAAGATAAGTTAGAGAAAATTTCTCTATATTACTTGCATGCCTCGATTTGCTACTTAAGAAGCAATATCTTAAAAGAGGTTCTAAGCCGTCACACAATTTGGTGTGATTAATGCACGTTCAAATAATTATGTTCCGTCCCTTAAAGGATGAGAACTTTTGATAAATATTAATCCATTCCTGAAGTGAATGTGACAATATTAATAAAGCTCGTAAATATGAACGCGCTTTTGATGTGAATATATTACAATTCACCTCCAGAAGAGGTAATATGATTGAGGGAATATATACTCAATATTTCGTATTTTAAATTTGTTCCTGAAAAAGTAACACTATTGAAATTTTCTCATGAAGCAGGAAAATATTGTGAAACTGTGTATTTCTGTGCTTAAACAAAATAATAAGCTATTCAAAGTTATTTTTGAAGCACATTTTCATTCCTTGGAGTGAATGAAGAAATACCACAACTCACCTCCTGAAGAGGTAGAATAACAAAGGATATAAATCTTGTTTTTATGGCATAAAGATCATTGTTGCACGTACCTGTTGTACGTAAAATATATTGGTAATTTTATTAAATATCATTGCAAGGCAAAAGTATTCTTGTAGAATGCTTTCTACTACAACCACATTAATATGTTATGGTTAGTTATCGAGTTCCCCGAAGGAAATAACAACTCGTATATCTTTCCCTGAAGGATGTAATGACTATGTGGTTACCGCTTTGATATAAAATATTCAGATGTTAATGATATTTCTCCTTGAAGGAGATATTTATCACAAAGTTAGTGGTAGAAATATTAAAATTCTTAATTTTTGTCATTCATAAATTTAGAATTGGCTTTATATTGTTCATTTGATTATGATCTTCTCTCAAGATACCAGAAGCGTCTGAGCAATATTTGATAGTACAAAATGTATCAACAACTCCTGAAGAGCTAATTATTTGTCTAGAAGACACATGACACCAGTAGTGTCCAATAAATATTAGATTGTGGATAATAAATGAAGGCTCGAAGAGCTTATATACAATATGTCATTCATATTATATGATTATGGTCAAAACATATGTTGTAGTAAACCCGAAGTTTACTAAAACAAATGGCTATCATATTGCGACTTTAAATGATTGGAAGATTGAAAATCTTCATGTTTCCACAACCATATGGGGTAAAATAATATGTATGTGAGAAGTTACCCGCCTTATTCTTCAATTTGTACTACATCATGTATCACGGTAAACCAGAAGTTTACTAATGCAAAAGCCGTCACAGTAAACCACAAGTTTTACCGAGGCAAAAGTAGCTCAGTAAACCAGAAATTTGCTAATACAAAAGTAGCCACAATAAATCAGAAGTTTACTAATGCAATAGTTTATGTCATAGTAAATCAGAAGTTTACTAAGAAATAACACATGCCATGATAAACTTGAATTTTTCATTTGCCATTTTTAAATGAGATATTTGAGAATTCAGATAAGCATATACTAAAGAACTAGAAGATTCTTCAAGAATTCTCCTATGTTTCTTGTTAATCATAATAAATTTATTATACCAGCTAAAGTTGGGACTAAGGCCCCTGATTCTGAAATATATAAAAGGTGAATATGGGCCCATTCACCTATCATGTGAACCACTTGTAGATGCATATATAAGATGGTTACATGTATGTTTATTGTCAACCTGCAGTTTGGCATTTGAAATTGCTTTTCTCACTTAAGAGCATAATTTTCAGATTATAAAATCAAGACAGTTCATCTTGATAATGCTGGTTTACATACAAGCTAGTTTAGCAGTGAATACCTCTCATTAATGGCTAAATTATTGTTTATTAGAACGAAGCTTCATGTGTTGGTCTAAGATTTTCTAAATTGCATATAGCAGCACTTGTATCCATCAGACCAACAATATATGATAAGTCCTCCCCTCACAATTGGTTAGGATCAGAAACCAAATATTTTGCTATCTTTTGATGTCTGGTATATGATTCATTTCTCTACCATAATGCACAAAGATATGTTTCTCAAAGAAGATTAGGGATATATGTTAGTTTTTCTAACATTTGAGGATGGAATAAACAGCTGAAAAATATGCTATATGAATCGAATTATCATTAATATGATCCTCACTTAGAAGATAATTCAAGTAAAATGCCAGAAGCATTTGCTGATCCAAAATCAAATATCATATTTCAGCTGCAAATGCTCATATTAAAATTTAAAGTCCCTGAAGGATAGAGTTTACTGTACGCATGAAGCGTGGTAGACCAACCGGTTCCAAAGGTAATAATCCTTGAAAAATGATAGGAGCTACTGATCAAAATGATCATAATGAGGAGGAAATAAGCTCTAGAAGAGCCCACGACGTAACATTTCATGAAACTCCTGAAGAAGTTCAGGTACCTGAAAATAAAGAAAGTGATGAGTTCTCAACAAGTTATGTCGCTTAGGAACCGATACAAAATGATCGTCGACGATATATTTAATAAAATATAGTGCACAATATTGTAAAAGATTGTGAGGATCGGACCTATAGTCCAGGAACCTAGAGATGTTATGCCATTTAAATGCAAGGCATAACCTATATGAATCATTTGATTAAGTCTATATGAAGATCCCTGAAGGATTTAAAATTCTTGAAGCATATAATTCAAAGTCTCAGAAAATATACTCGATCAAATTATAAAGATCTTTGTACGGTTTAAAACAATCTGGGCACATGTGGTATAATCGCCTCAGTGAATATTTGCTGAAAGAGGGTTACGTAAGTGATGTTATTTGTCCATGTATTTTTTTATAATGAAAATATCATCAGAATTTGTTATACTTGCTGTTTATGTTGATGACATAAATCTTGTTGGAACTCCAGAAGAGCTCCAAAAGGCAATTGAATATCTTAAGAAAGAATTTGAGATGAAAGAACACAAAACTTTGTTTTAGTCTGCAAATTGAATATTTAGCAGACGGAATTTTTATCCATCAATCAGCCTATACAGAAAGGGTCTTAAAACGCTTTTATATGGACAAAGCGCACCCATTGAGTACACCAATGGTTGTTCGATCACTTGAAGTGATAAGGATTTGTTCTTACCTCCAGAAGAGGATGATGTACTCCTTGAACCTGAAATACCCAAGTCTTTATCAGGGGGAGTAAAGTATGCACTGTAATCTTTTTCCCTTGCTCAGATTTTTTTTCACTGGGTTTTTCCTTGTAAGGTTTTTAATGAGGCAGCTTGCAATGTATATTGTACTCTTTTTCCTTGACTAGGATTTTTTCCCACGGGATTTTTTCTAGTAAGGTTTTAACGAGGCACATAATAATGAACATCTAAGGGGGAGTGTTATGAAAATATTACTGTGGATGCCCTTTATTACTCCGCTGTAGATAATCTTCCTACAGAAGATTATCCATTTAGTACTCCATTGAAGTTTATCTACAAGCAGCTGATGCAGATAGGTTGCAAGCAACTCAATGAAATGACTTGCAGCAGCTCTTGATCTGATGAGATTAATTTAAATCGATCAGAAATATTGGTGGATAATATTCTCTACAAATTCAACTTTTGAGAAGATGGTATACAAGATTAGAGTGCGGACACTCAAATATTTGAAACAAATATTTTGCATTTCGGATATAGAAACGATATACAATTAGCATAATTGTATACATGGTATATATAAATTATATTTTTTGACCGGGTTCTGCACAAAAAAATATAGATTTAAGTAGTAGATAAATTGTAGATTTTTACCAGGTGTTATATATAGTTTGTAATAAAACTTTAGTTACTTTCTATCAATAGGAAAACTTTATAAATCGGGAAATTTTGTATATATACGAAAAAGAAATCTAACTTATAACCTGTTTGGCCAAGCTTCTAAAATTAGCTTATTTTGAAAAGTGTTTTTCTCAAAAATGCTTTTCAAAAAAGTCCCTTTGATAAGAAATAATTTGTATTTTGCTAATTAATTTGAAAAGTACTTTGAGCAGAAATTTGCGCTTGACCAACTTTTAAAAAGTACATCTAAGTATATTTTTGTGCCGATAGGTCATCTAGAGTTTTAGAACCTGATTCTGTGTTTCGAAGCCTCAAATACCTCATTTTAGCCTTTTACAATTTGCGTGCACTATCCGGGTATTTTCCGGAAGGCTCTTGTATTAAAAAATGATAATATATGAAATTTTGTCTTAAAAATCCATTTGAGTTGACTTCGGTAGATGTTTTGAGCAAATGGATCGGGATTCGTATTTTGACGATACCGGTGGGTCTGTATCGTGATTTGGGACTTGGTCGTATGCCCGAAATCGAATGCGGAGGTTTCTAGCTCGAGTTATCGTATTTTGTTGAAAAATATTGAAGTTTGAAGGCTTAATGAATCTAAAAGTTTGACCAATGTTTGACTTTATTTATATCTGGTTCGTATTTTGGTTCCGGAATTCGGTACAGGTCGATTACTATATTTATGACTTGTCTGTCAAATTTGGTGAGAAACGGAGTTGGTTTGACGTGATTCAGACGTCCGGTTGTTAAAATAGTAATTCTAGAGTTTTCTTGAACATTTATTTGATTGTTGTGTCCGATTCATAGTTCTAGATGTTACTTTGGCGATTTGATCACGCGAGTAAGTTCGTATGATATTTTTAGACTTGTGTGCATATTTGGTTTAGAGCCCTGAGGGCTCGGGTGAGTTTCGGATAGGCTACGGAGTGGATTGGACTTAGAATTCATAGCTGCTTCTGGTGTCTGCTGCAGATCTCGCATTTTGCAAGATCTGGCTCGCATTTGCGAAGAAACCGTCGTATTTGCGAGCCTAGGCATGGCTGGGGGTCCTCGCATTTGTGAGGTAAAGGTTCACAATTTCGAACTTGGCATTTCGGCTTTGCGAATGCAGAGTCGCATCTGCGACTCAGCACCTTTTGTGAAAATCTTCGTATTTGCGAAGATTGGTCAGCATTTGCCAGGGCATCAGGGTTTGCATTTGCGACCATTTTATCGCAAATACGATTACTAGGATTCTGAGAGGAGTTCACAATTGCGACCTCTTTCTCGCAATTGCGAGCAAGATATCGCAATTGCGAAATCTGCAACTGTGTAAAAGTTGAGTTAGACGGAATTTCTCTCATTTCTTCAAAATTTCAAACCAAGAGAACCCTAGAGGCGATTTTCTCAAGAAATCTTCTTTCCCAATTCATTGGTAAGTGATCTAACCTATTTTCATTCAATTACCCATTACATTTCATAAGATTTTCACCTAAAATATAGGATTTTCATGGTAGAAATTGGGGATTTGGGTAGAATCAGGAATTTTTGTAAAATTGAAATTTAAACCCCAAATTGAGGTCGGATTTCGAAACAAATTACATAATCGGGTTCAGGAGTGAATGGGTAAATGAATTTTGGTCCGAACCTCGGGTTTTAACCGAGCGGACCCGGGGTCGATTTTTGACTTTTATGGGGAAAGTTTGGAAATTCTAAATTTATGCATTTTAATTGATTCCTTTAGCAATATTTGATATTATTAAGTCAATTGTGGTTAGATACGAGTGGTTTGGAGGCGGATTCTAGGGGAAAGGCCCCAGTAGAGCTTTGAATTGACTGTGGAGTGAGATAAGTGTTGAGTTTAACCTTGACTTGAGGAAATTAGGGACCCTCAGATTATGTGCTATGTGAATTTCATGTGTTGCGGCATATCTGCGAGGTGACGAGTGCTTATACGCCGCCAAATTACTTGTTTTCCCTGATTTCCACTTTTTCTTAATTATCTCCTTCCCTGTCCTAAATGTTATATGCTCTAAATACCTTCATGCTTATTTGCTACCTGTTAATCAGTGTTCTCTCCTGTTAATGATGTTAGATCTTTTCATAGTTTCATGATTCCCTGCTATTTGCTCTAATTGACATACTTGCACCTTCTAATTATCTTTTATGGGACCCGTTTTGCCGTGTAGTATTACTTATGTGAATTCCCATGTTGTACAAGGTTTCCTTTTTGGTTCAGTGTTGTATTCATTGATCGTAAAGATTCTTGTGATTTCAATTATTGATTTGACTATACTCATTGAGTATTTGGCACTGATATGGTGAGATCGGGTTGCCCACCGCAACAGGTGGAATAAGGGTGGATTGATATGGTGGAATAAGGGTGAAGTTGTACTGATACGATGGGATTGGGTTGCATGCCGCAACAGGTGGAATAAGGATGGATTGATACTGTGAAATAAGGGTGAATTATGATACTGATATTGTTATATGGTGGGATCGGGTTGCACGCCGCACTATATATATATATATGTATTATTGTCGTTGATGTTGTTACGGTAAAATAAGGGAGGATTCTGTGTTGTACGGTGGGATCGGGTTGCGCGCCACAACAACCTATGTGTTTCTATTTCCTTGAGCTGTGTTGGTTTTCGGTATTTTCACTTGAAACTCTAAGGATTGGTAATTCTGATCGTCACTGGCTTATTTCTTGAGGTTGTAGCTATTATCTTCAGTTGACTGTCTTATTTTGTTCCGTATTTCCTTTTCTGTCTCTATTATATACTGCGTACATGTTGTAGTGTATATGACCTGCCTTAGCCTTATCACTACTTCGTCGAGGTTAGGCTCCGCACTTACAAAGTACATGGGGTCGGTTGTACTCATACTACACTCTGTAATTCTTGTGCAGATTTTGGAGTCGGTCCCAGCAACGGTTATTAGCGTGCTCGGATTGGACAGTTTGTGTAGACTTGAGGTATAGCTGTTTAGCGCACGCAGCTCCTAGAGTCCCCTTCCCTTTTTTTAATTTAGATGTGTACTTTCCTCTCAGACAACTTTATGTTATTTCATACCCTTATTTGTACTATTCTAGTAGCTCATGCATTTGTGACACCGGGTCCAGGGATTTTAGTAGACGTTAGGCTGTTTTAGCTTCCGCATTTTACTTTGGATTTCTGCAGTTATTTCAGTTCTTTCTCTTTATTTAATCTAAGCTATTAAAAATGAATACGTTGTTCTAACGTTGGCTTGCCTAGCAAGTGAAATATTAGGCGCCATCACAGTCCCGAAGGTGGGAATTCCGAGTCGTGACAAGTTGGTTTCAGAGTGCTAATAGGTCTCATGAGTTACGAGCAAACTTAGTAGAGTCCGGATGATCGGTACGAAGACGTCTGTGCTTATCTTCTAGAGGCTATGGAGTTAGGAACAATTTCACTTCTATTCTTCTCTGTCGTGCGATTTTATTCTACCATTAATGATTGAACTTTTCTATTCTTGATTTCTTGCAGATGGCGAGAACACGCACCGCATCTTCAGCTGGACAACAGCCGGAGCCCCCAGTGGCAGCTCCTACGAGGGGCAGAGGTCGAGGCCGAGGTCGCGCCAGAGGTCGAGGCAGGGGTAGAGCTCAGCCTAGAGCTCGAGCAGCACCACCCGCAGTGGAGCCTCGGGTAGATTTTGATGAGGAGGTTCCAACTCAGACTGTACCTGTTGGACCAGCTCAGGTTCTGGAGGGGTTTATCGCCACCCCAGTGCTTCAGGACTCTCTAGACCGTCTGGTGGGCCTTATGGAGAGTGTGGCCCAGGACGGTACGTTTCCTATGGCACCAGCCGTCTCTCAAGCTGGGGGAGGAGCACATACTCCCCCTACTCACACTTCAGAGCAGATGGTCCCCAGTATCAAACTCCATCAGCCCGGCCAGTTGGGGTAGTTCGGCCAGTTGTCGCGGCAAAGGCCGGTGATGGACATGCCATGTCTTCTGAGGGCTTATTGAGATTGGACAAGTTTACCAAGCTCTTCCCAGATCACTTCAGTGGATCAACTTCTGAGGAACCACATGATTATCTTGACCGCTGCCATGAGGTGCTGTAGAACATGGGTATAATTGAAACCAATGGGGTCGATTTTGCTGTGTTTCAGATGACGGGTTTCGCCAAGAGATGGTGGAAGGATTATGTATCTACCAGACCAGCTAGGGCGCCTGCTCTTACTTGGGACCAGTTCTCTCAGCTATTTCTTGAGAAGTTCCTTCCTATCATACTGAGAGAGAGTTACCGTAGGCAGTTTGAGCGTCTCCAGCAAGGCAGTATTCAGTCACTCAATATGAGACCCGTATTGTGGATCTCGCCTCTCATGCTATTCTTCTACTTCCTACCGAGAGAGACAGGGTAAGGAGGTTTATTGAGGGTATCGCTCACCCGATCAAGATACAGATGGCAAAGGAGACCGGGGGTGAGATTTCCTTTCAGGCGGCTGCTAATGTCGCCAGGCGGATCGAGGATGTTCTTTCACAGGAGAGAGGGTAGGGGTCTGATAAAAGGCCTCGTCATTCCAGTGGTTTTAGTGGTACCTTATCTGGAGGCAGGGGTACTTTTGGTAGAGTCCATGCTTTCAGGCCATTTCAGTCAGCGCTTTAGGAAGTCCCACAGTGCTTCAGGGAGTCGTGGTCCTTACGTGCCTTATTCTGGGCAGCAAGCCTACAGTGCACCATCAACTCCTATCAGTGCACCTCCTATTCAGAGTTATCACCGTGGTTATCTGGCCCGTTCGGGTCAGTCTCAATTTCTGCAGCCACTACACCGGGATGGATGTTTTGAGTGTGGTGGTTTTGGGCATATCAGGAGGACCTGTCTATGATTATTGGGTAGCACGCCACAACAGAGTTCTCGTGCCATTATTCTGGCACCCGATCAACCAGCTAGAGGCAGGGGTCAGACAGCTAGAGGTGGAGGTCAGGCCGTTAGAGGTAGAGGTCAGGCCGTTAGAGGTGGAGGTCAGGCTGCTAGAGGTGGAGGCCAGCCAGCTAGAGGCCGTCCTAGGGATGTAGTTCAGAGTGGTGGGTCCCAGCCCCGATGTTATGCTTTCCCAACCAGGCCTGAGGTTGAGTCATCAGGCGCTGTTATCATAGGTATTGTTCTAGTTTGCCATATAGATGCTTCAGTTCTATTTGGTTCGGGCTCTACTTATTCGTGTCATCCTATTTTACTTCATATCTGGTTGTGCCTCGTGATTCTTTGAGTGCTCCTGTGTATGTGTCCACACCTGTGGGAGATTCTATTGTTGTAGATTGTGTCTATTGTTCGTGGTTACTATTGGGAGTCTTGAGACTAGCATAGATCTTCTAATTCTCGATATGGTTGATTTCGATGTCATTTTGGGTATGGATTAGCTGTCACGTTATCATGCTATATTGGATTGTCACGCTAAGATGATGATCTTAGCCTTGCTGGGGTTGCCTTATATAGAGTGGAGAGAGAATCTTGCCTATTCTACCAGCAGGGTTATCTCTTATGTTAAGGCTCGGCATATGGTCGAGAATGGGTATCCAGCTTATTTGTCTCATGTCTGCGATTCTAGTGTGGAGGTTCCATCCATGGATTCAGTACCAGTTGTTCGTAAGTTTCCATAGGTATTTCTTGCAGATCTATCGGGGATGCCACCCGATAGGGATATTGACTTCTGTATTGACTTGGCTTAAGGCACTCAACCCATTTCTATTCCGCCATACCGTATGGCCCCGCCAGAGTTGAAAGAATTGAAGGAGCAGAGTCAAGATTTGCTTGATAAGGGCTTCATTAAAACTAGTATCTCGCCTTGTGGTGCGCCTATGTTGTTTGTGAAGAAGAAGGATGGATCGATGAGGATGTGCATAGATTACAAGCAATTGAACTAAGTCACCATCAAGAAAAAGTATCCATTGTCGAGGATTGATGACTTATTTGATCAGCTCCAAGGTGCCAAGGTGTTTTCAAAGATTGATTTGAGGTCTGGCTAGCATCAGTTGAGGATTAGGGCATCTGATGTCCCTAAGACAGCTTTTCGGACTCGGTATGGGCATTATGAGTTTCTAGTGATGTCATTTGGGCTGACAAATGCCCCCAACAACATTTATGGATTTGATGAACTGAGTGTCCAAGTCCTATTTGGACTCTTTTGTGATTGTGTTTATTGATGATATATTGATTTACTCCCATAGCCGAGAGGAGCATGAATAGCATCTCCAGATCGTACTTCAGACTTTGAGAGACAACCAATTATATTTTCAAAATGCAAGTTTTGGTTGGACTCGATCGCTTTCTTGGGGCACGTAGTATCGGCAGAGGGCATTCAAGTGGATCCTAAGAAGATTGAGGCAGTTTAGAACTGGACCAGACCCAATTCAGCTACAAAGATCCGGAGTTTCTTTGGTTTGGTGGGATATTACCGTCGGTTCGTGGAAGGGTTTTCATCTATAGCAACCCCATTGATCAGGTTTACCTAGAAGGGTGCCCCGTTTAGATGGTCAGACAAGTGTGAGGCGAGCTTTCAGAAGCTTAAGACTACTTTGACTACGGTGCCAGTGTTGGTGTTGCCCACAGGTTCAGGATCTTATACAGTATATTGTGATGTATCGCGTATTGGACTTGGTGTGGTATTGATGCAGGATGGAAGGGTGATTACATATGCATCGTGGCAGCTTAAGGTTCTTGAGAAGAATTACCATGTTCATGATTTAGATTTTGCAGCCATTGTTCATGCGTTGAAGATTTGGAGGCACTATCTTTACGGCGTGTCGTGTGAGGTATTCATAGATCATCGGAGCTTGCAGTATTTGTTCAAATAAAAGGAGCTCAATTTGAGGCAGAGTAGGTGCTTGGAGCTATTGAAAGACTATGATATCACCATCTTGTATCATCCCGGGAAGGACAATATGGTGGTCGATGCCTTGACTAGAAAGGCAGTGAGTATGGGCAGCCTTGCGTACATTCCAGTCGGTAAGAGACCACTTGCGTTAGATGTTCAGGCTTTGGCCAATCAGTTCGTGAGGTTGGATGTTTCAGAGCCTAGTCGTGTTCTAGCTTGTACAGTCGCTCGGTATTCCTTATTTGAGCGCATCGGGGAGTGGCAGTATGATGACCCTCATTTGCTTGTCCTTAGGGACATAGTGTGGCACGGTGATGCCAAGCAGGTTACTGTTAGAGATGATAGAGTTTTGAGGATGCAGGGTAGTATTTGTGTGCCTAATGTAGATGGACTTCATGAGTTGATTCTTGAGAAGGCCCACAGTTTCCAATACTCTATTCATCCGAGTGCCGCCATGATGTATCAGGATTTGCGGCAGCATTATCGGTGGACAAGGATGAAGAAGGATATAGTTGCATATGTAGCTCAGTGTCTAAATTGTCAGCAAGTAAAGCATGAGCATTAGAGACCTGGTGGTTTGCTTCAGAAGTTTGATATTCCTAAGTGGAAGTGGGAGCGTATCACTATGGATTTTGTTGTTGGACTCCCACAGACTCAGAGGAACTTCGATGCGGTATGGGTTATTGTGGACAGATTGACCAAGTCAGCGCATTTCATTTCTGTGGCAGTTACCTATTCTTCAGAGCGGTTGGCTGAGATTTACATCTGCGAGATCGTCCGTCTTCACGATGTGCCCGTGTCTATCATTTCTGATCGAGGTACGCAGTTCATGTCGCACTTCTAGAGGGCAGTACTGGTGAGTTGGGCACGCAGGTTGAATTGAGCACAACATTCATCCTCAAACGGACAGACAGTCCGAGCGCACTATTCAAATATTAAAGGATATGCTCCGCGCTTGCGTTATATACTTCGGAGGTTCTTGGAATCAGTTCTTGCCACTTACGGAGTTTGCCTACAACAACAGCTACCAGTCGAGCATTCAGATGGCTCCCTATGAGGCATTATACGGGAGGCGGTGCCGATCGCCAGTTGGATGGTTCGAGCCGGGGGAGGCTCGGTTGTTGGGTACAAATTTTGTATAGGATGCTTTGGATAAGGTCAAGATTATTCAAAATCGACTTCGCACTGCTCAGTCCAGGCAGAAGAGTTATGCAAATCGTAGAGTTCATGATGTTGCATTTATGGTCGCAGAGAGGATATTGCTCCGGGTTTCACCCATGAAGGGTGTGATGAGGTTCGGAAAGAAGGGCAAGTTGAGCCGTAGGTATATCAGACCTTTTGAGATTCTTCAGAGAGTGGGTGAGATGGCTTACAAGCTCACATTTCCACCTAGTTTATTATCAGTACATCCGGTGTTCCATGTGTCCATGCTTCGAAAGTATCACGGTGATCTGTCCCATGGGCCATGTGTAAGTGTGTACGGTAAAATCGGAGGCTCCAATTTTCGTCCATTACAACGCCTCGTGAGCAAGGTTTCCAAAGGATCGAGACCATGGTCGAATTTTATCCCGAGGGGACATCGGTGTCCAACCTCGAGGCAACGCAAATCGATGGTTACAGTGGAACAGTGGGAATTTCCCTAGGCGCACGACTAGGACTGACAAAACCTAGAGGTCTAGCTCTGACCCGTATCAGTGCATTGAGTAGCTATACCTGCCCCATATCTTTGTAATTAATGCTTTTTTACTATGTTCCCCCTCATATATAAAGGGGAACCCTTGTCATTTGTAGATATCTGTTGCTCAATACAAAAGACACAAGAACATTCTCTCTGCTCTCTAACATATTCTCTTGAGTTCATTACTTCATTTATTGCTTACATTCGTTGTGTTCTATTTATTGTTCTTCATTTATTGCTTATTATTGGCTATAAAGAGCCGTCATTGATCTTATTACAACTGTTAGTCGCCCATCGACTACCCTCGATAGCTCCCAGCCGAGCATCCGGCTCGACCTCGAGGCCCAGAATAAGCAATCTCGAGGCCCCGATTGACAGTGATTCGGTTTGGTTAATATCTCGTTTTTAAGCTCTTATCTCGCTTCTAAGTCTTTCACATAGCATCTACTGCTTAACAACTAGCATGAAAATAGATCACGTATTTTTAGAACCTCACAAAATCAAATTTAATTGTTATTACCATTTTCACGATAAATAGTTTGTTGGCCACCATGGGGCTAAAAATAATAGTGATTATTTTCTTGCAAGTTTCACTACACAACGCAAGTTATCTTTCACACTTTTTCTTGTCCAAGATCTTTGATTTCAGGTCAAAATGTCTAACTCAGTAAACGCACGTGAAAACATCAACCTTGAAGACCATGGAGAAAATGGTGTTGACGTCCCAGGTGTTGGTGTACCACGAAACCCTGAGAACGCACCGGAACCGACTCTCGTGGATGCGGTTTCACGCGATGCTCAACAAGCCGAAATAAGCTCCCACGCCAACAGGAGCATACACCAAGGCGACCAACAAGAAGCCTAGAAAACCCCAGCTAGGGAAGAACGGGAGGTTATCCTTCACGTTATTTTTGAAATGTTGCAGGCACAACAGCTGGCTATTGCTTAACTGCAAAGTCACCAGAAAACTCCTAGCACGGTAACACCGGGGACGACTCCCCCAGCCGAGCAGGTACCAAAGAGGTCAAGCAACAACGGGTCGGCAGCCGACCCCGCCATCGTAAAGATGCTCGAGGACCTCACGAGATGATCGAATTGGGCGAGAAGAAGATAGAGGCCAACGATAAGAAGGTCAAGACCTACAACTCCAGGGTCGACCAAATTCCGGGTGCACCCCCGATCTTAAAAGGTGTGGATTCAAAGAAGTTCGTACAAAAGTCGTTACCACAAGAGGCGGCCCCGATACCCATTCCAAAGAAGTTCAGAATGCCCGACCTTCCGAAATATAATGGAACCTCGGACCCCAATGAGCACGTTACCGCTTACACTTGTGCAGTGAAGGGCAACGACCCGAAAGACGACGAGATCGAGTCTGTCTTACTGAAGAAGTTTGGGGAAACGCTTTCTAAAGGGGAAATGATGTGGTATCACAACTTGAACCCAAACTCGATAGTTTCATTTGCCATGTTGGCGGATTCTTTCATTAAGGCACATGCTGGTGCCATCAAAGTAGCAACAAGGAAATCCGACGTCTTCAAGATTAAACAAAGGGAGAATGAGATGCTGCGAGAGTTCGTATCTCGCTTTCAAATGGAATGAATGGAAGTACCACCAGTCTCCAACGATTGGGAAGTGCAGGCCTTCACTCAAGGTCTGAATGAACGAAGCTCGGCGGTTGCGAAGCAGCTGAAACAGAACCTGGTGGAATATCCCGCCGTGACCTAGTCGGACGTTCATAACCGATACCAGTCGAAAATCAGGGTCGAGGACGACTAGCTAGGAGCCCCCTCGGGCTCGGTATACCCAACTAGGCTTCTGGCGAAGGAGCCAAAGCCAAACAAAGAAAGGTACCAGCCGTACACCGAAGGCAGGAGAAACGCCCCGAGGCGCAACATACCCTGCAATGATCAAAGAATGGATCGAGGATGGAATTCTCGGGGACTCGTCAATAGATCCGGATTCGATAGGCACACAGGGCCAACGGATCGCTTGTCGGAATACAGTCGACGTATCAGATCGTGTTCGCCATCAGTAAAATCAGAGATGCCAGGTGGCCTTGGCCTTTACAATCAGATCCTTCACAAAGAAATCATAACTTAGTGTGCGAATTTCACAACATGCACGGCCACAGAATCGAAGATTGCCATCAGCTCCGGGAAGAAGTAGCCCGACTACTAAGCAAAGGTCACCTCCGAGAATTCCTCAGTGACCGGACCAAAAACTAGTTTTGGGAAAGAGAGACGACAAAGATGAAATAAACGAATAAGCCACACGTCATCCACATGATCTTGGGAGGCATCGACGAACCACAGGAACCCACGATAAGAAGAACAAAAATATCCATCACCAGAGAAAAATGAACTCGGGGTTACATACCCGAGGATGCCCTCACATTCAGCGAGACCTTGTCTCAACCTTACAACGACGCACTGGTAATCTCTTTCCTTGTAAATACATTTCAAATTAAATGTGTACTCGTGGATCCAGGAAGCTCGACCAACATTATCAGGTCGAGAGTGGTAGAGCAGCTCGGGCTGCTCAACCAAATCATGCCCGCCTCTCGAGCCCTCAACGGATTCAACATGGCGAGGGAAACAACAAAAGGGGAAATAACCCTCACAGTCAACGTGGCCGGCACAACCCAAAATGCTAAATTCCATGTCATCGAAGGAGACATGAGGTACAACGCCTTGCTCGGAAGGCCATGGATACACTGCATGAGAGCAGTACCATCCACCCTCCATCAAATTATTGAATTCCTGACAAAGGAGGGGATTAACCGTCTACAGGGAGCAGCATGCGGCAAGGGAAATGTTCGCAGTGCACGACGTAACGCCGAAACCAGTGCCTCTACCCTCAAAGGAGCCAAAGGATTATCAAACAGTAAAATAGCGATAGCAAACTACGCCCTCGACTAAGTCTAAACCAAACGAAGCAAAGGACCGTACTGCGTCCTCATGACAAATGATCGAAACATATCAGAGGCCGAAGCGCCATCAGCACTAAGGTATGATCGCCTCCCCTTTTTTCAATTACATCTTACACTAACCTAAGTGCAGGTATCCGATCGAAACAGCTGAAGCGCTTCCCAACTCGGAGGCCTTTAGGTTTCAAAAGCATGTGTTGCACTATTTTCCTTTGATCGGGTTTTTATCCCAAGAAGGGTTTTACCGGCGAGGTTTTTAATGAGGCAACACCTATATGCTACCTAAGGAAAGCTCAACGAGTATTCAAGGCTTCTCTTGCAATCAACCTCGAATACTGGGGGGAATCCCCCAGAAGATCACCTTCTCGGAGAAGCTAAGATATGCTGAATAGTGTCTCGATAGGAAAAGCAATGTACCGGGCCAAACGGTCGAACGAACCTTGCCCGCATAGAATAACTGAGCCCTCGACAGCAAAGACATGTATGCTTGCATCAAGAAATCAAAGAATAATTTCAAAAAACATTCTGCGTTTCAAAGAAGCTCGGTATTTTTGCAGAAACGGCTCCTCTGTCAAAAACATCCCGAACACTCGGGGACTACCTGAATGACCTCTGGGTCGGAGCTCCAAACTCATAAGCCCTCAAAGAGGCAACATCAAAGTCACAAAATGGCTCCAAAGCTAAAAGCGCCCTGAGCACTCGGGGACTGGCGTCAAAATCGCAAAAATCGCACGGCCTCCGGGTCGAAAACTCCGAAATCGTAAGCCCTCGATGAGGCAATACCAAGTTTACGAGTAAATGGCTCCCGAGCCAAGGAACCTACGATGACTCGGGGACTATCGCCAATTGCCGCTTATCAAAAACCCGAGGCCATAAGACCCCAAGCGGGCAGACTCGGTCTCATAAGATCTGTATAAGGCAACAACAAAATCTGTAAGACCTCAAGCAAGACATGAACCACACTTGTACCAGGTGGAAATATCTGTAAGACCTCAAGCAAGGCATGAACCGTAATTGTACCAAGTATCCAAAACTGTAAGACCTCAAAGGCATGTAAAACTTGTAAGACCTTACTAAAGGCATAAACCCGATCTCAAAGTTAAGGCTATATATCGAACTTGTAAGACCCCTAAAAGGCATACCCTCAATAAAGACGCCGAAACTACTTCACTCGGGAATAAATGGCTCCGGCCAAACACAAATGACTACGGTCACAAGGCTGTACCAGCCTAACTAATGCGACTCGGGGACGCCCGACCGTCGCTACAAAATCACAGGCGTTCAATTACTTCAAATCTACTTCGAAAAGAACCGGTTAAACAGGCTACCCTCGACATAGGCAAAAGAGCTTCGACCATGTCAGCTCCAAATTACAGGCTTCGAGCTACTCAGCCACCGAGCCAAACCTCCCGAGGTGCTCGATCATCGCCACATAATGACTCATAATCGAGGTTTTTATCAAACCGTCGAAGAGTCAGGCAAACACAATCTCAAAAATCCTTAACGAGGGAAAAATAAAGCCTATACAAAAGTTCACATCGACCCAAAGCGTAAGAGCCATTGTCGCCAGCTCACACAAAAGGTCACATCGACCCAAAGTGTAAGAGCCATTGTCGCCAGCTGACATAAACAGTCGCACCGACCTAAAGCGTAAGAGCCACTGTCGCCAGCTTGAAATTCCAAAAACTTGAGGGTCGAATGAGCTCGAGCCGACACCCGACTCAGAGAATGATCCCAAAACAATTGACCAAACGTGCCTAAGAGCACAAACATAAGAGCTCGAACGCCGGCTTATACTAAAAGGTCGCATCGGCCAAGCGCGTAAGAGCCTACGGGCCAGCCCAATGAGACTCAGGGCCATAATATGAATCTAAGGATTCCTTCTAACTCTAAGACCAGTTTATCTGGCTAAATTCAAGGCAAAAAGAAACGCAGAAGAAACAAAATCGCAAGATTCTCTTTTATACACTTATGTGAGAAAACAAAAGCTCCATTTACAAATGTACTTTGAAAGTACTATATGCAGAATAAGAAAGTGAAATCTACGTCCCCCTTTGGGACTATGGATCATCGGCCTCATCCTCGCTATCCTCGGCATCGGACAGAAGTGCCTTAGCGCCACGTTCGTTTGCCCTCGCCCGCTTTACCTCTTCCGAGAGGTCGAAGCCCCTAGAACGGATCTCCTCGAGGGTTTTCCTTAGAGACTTACACCGAGCATATTCCTTGATCCTGCCCTCACGGTCGAGAACCTTTCTCAGCTCAGCTTGAGCATCGGTAGCATCCTTGAAATAGACCGCCACCTTCTAGTCAGCTGTGGTTCGGCTCATTACGGCTTCAGCCAGGGCATCCACAACCTCGGCCTTTATCTTCAAAAGCTCAGACTCGAGCTTCGTAATCATATATGTTCGAACCGAGCTATTATCACGAACTAAGCAAAGTTGAACCTCAAAAGCGGAGGCTGTAGCCAGAGCACCCTTCCCCGCAGAAGCTTGAACCTCCGCCTGAGCCTTTAACTCATCATACTCGCGTTTGGCTCAGCTAGCTTCGTTCCGAAGGTGCTCCAGATCCTCTGTCCTCTTCCGCAACTGAAAAGAAACAAAACATTAGCCTAGGAAGCTAGAAGAAGGAACACACACTCACACGGAACAAAAACTACCTGCTCCTTCAGGTAGATCTCATAATTCAAGCTCTGACTCGCCTCGTACCGTAAGCATGCCAACTCGTTTTCTCTCTCATCACAAAGAAGCCTGAGGGACTTCTCCCCATCCACGGCTTTCCGTAGCATGGCCTCACGATGAAGCAGCTTGGATTTGAGCTTGTCAAAAGCCTATGAAAGAAAAGCTCGATAAGAATGTAAAAATTGAAGACTATAAAATCAACACGGACGACAAAAAACTCACCTCGGAATAGAGCCGCTGAGCTTCCTTGAAGGTTGAGAGCACATCTACTATTCCAGCTCCGTCTACCCCGGAAGAAACACACCCGATGGGGACGCGATCACTCAGCATATGCGGCTTCTGGTCTCGAGCCCCCCTCGAAGTACCTTCGATGGGGGAAGACATATCCTCGTCGAGCCTCCGGCCTGGAATCATCTTGTTGTAAACACACTTGCGAAAGCCCCTTTTGCTCATTATTATCACTCCGGAGCCCAGGAGCTGGCGTTTCTTCTCCCCCTCCAAGAGGGCACGGTCTCGCTCCAAAGGATTCCCCAACGCCTACGGTGATAAGTTTAGTACGCATAAAAAGAAAACGCCCTTAAAGGAGCAAATCACACAGCATGTACCATGGTGTTTGGCCTCCCATCTGCCCTTAGATAAAACTCGCCACTTATGCTCATTGTAAGTCGAGCAAGTCGCCGGCTTCCGAGCCCAGTCCGTCAGGTCGGGGACCTCGCACGGCGTCCATAAAATTGCTGCAGAAAAGGAAAGGAAGGCACATTTACAGAACCTGTTTGTGCCATAAGCAAAGCTACGAAGGTACGAGTATACCACTTACGAGTAAAATTCCACTCCTCGGGGAATGGCAGAAACTCCACGGGGATAACATCAACGGTCCGTACTCGAACAAATCTGCTCATCCACTCCTGATCTCCGTCTTCTTCGTCATCAACAATGAAGGGCGTGGCGGATCGGCATCGTAAGGTTAGCAGGCCTCGATGGTGAAAGGGCCAGTGCAGCCTGATAAGATGACTGAGCGTGAATTCAGGTCCCGCTCTCTCATAAAGAACCTCATCATCAATACTATCCACCAAAGTGACGAATGAATCTGCGCCAAGGTGACCCGGTATTTCCGACAGAAATCAAGCACAACCCTATCAGGGGGGCCTAGCATGAAGGGGTACGTGTACACATTAAAAAACCCCTCAGCATGATCCATAATGCTCTCTCCTGGGGAAATTACCCGCAGTACTACCTTCTCCCCCCATCCACAGTCTCTCCTCACTGATCCGTGATACTCCTCTCCTACTAAGGAAATAAACCTCGAAACATACTCCCGATGATCCCAAGCGTCTAGGTTCAAAAGGCCTTTGAGGGCGGAAATCCCCTCTCCTCGCCGAGCGAAACTTGGTGTGGCAGCCATAACTGCGATAGGACTAGAGAATCTGAGCAGAACCCTCAAAATCGAAATGGTGAAAGCCTTGACACAAGAAAAGAAAGCTCCACAAAGGAAGACAACTACTTAGAATAATAGAATCATCAGAAGGGGGAAGGCAACCCTATATATGGAAAAAGCAGCGACTATCCACCTGCCGCAAAGGCTGATTAAAAATATTGGTTTCGTTTTGGGAAAATATGCCAACAGAGTCGCCTCGGTCATTTTGTAACCATGTCATACACTTGATGCTGCCATACGATGTTTTGGGGCCAGCGACCCCCGCATCAACCTAGTCCCGAGATGGTACCCGATCTCGAGGACCTCCATCAAAAGAAGACAGGCTCCAAGAAGCCACTAATATCATTACAAGCCCCGAGATGGTGCCCGATCTTTAGCACCTCCGTCAAAAGAAGTTAGGCTCTAAGAAGCCAATACCATCACTATACGTTCTGAGATGGTACCCGATATCGAGGATCTCCACCAGAAAGAAAATATGCTCCAAGGGGCCATTAATATCATTACGAGACTCGAGATGGTACTCGACCTCGAGGGCTTCTTTCAAGAAGAAAATAAGCGCTAAAACTCTATTCATATGGGTTTGGCCTTAAAATACCATCTAAACTTGGGTAAGCCCCCGTCCGAGATCTATTTGTGACGCCTTAAAGCCATCTCCACTGAGTTCAAAGCAAGCTTCCAGGAAGTCCGAGCTAGAGCGAACCCCCACTCGAGGACTGCTCCCTAAAGCCTAACGGCAATCCTTATTCTTAGACTTCTAGACAAGTCCCCCCGTCGAGGCCTACCACGGGGTCTAAAAGGCTAAGTCCTGTGCTAAAAATTTGGAGCCCTTGCTCTCATTCAACTCGAAGCCAGGGATCCCGACGGCCTAAGTTTATCAATCCACTCCAGACCCGGTCCAAGGAATGGCAAAAGTTTCTACAGGGAGCTGTGTTAATCAATCAAGAGCCAGAGAAATACTTATGCCCAGGCGCAGTATCCATAACAGTCAGTAGAATCGCATATTCAGATTTTTCACAAAAGCAGACAAAGGGAAATAAAGCGTAGATCAGAGACAAATTGAAGAGACATCTTTTCCATTAATAAACAACGGTTACAAAGCCTACGAAGGGTTTTACACATGATTACAAAGCCCACGAGGGGTCCTTACATAGAAACAAAGAAGCAAAAGAAAATACATACAATGAAAGCCGAGAGTCTAAGCTATTCTCGGGGGTTTATTCTAAGCGGCATTTTGTTCGATTGTCGCCCCCTCGGGAATCACATCTCCGGAGGCCTGATCTCGGCCCCCCCGCCAACGGTGTCTCAAAGGACGAGGAAGGCAAAGGAGATGAAGTGCCACACCAGGCCAGAGTAGAAAGGTGAGCAGCAGTGTATAATCTGAACACCCTCCTGAGCAGCGGTGTAGAGTCCAAACATCTCCCTAAATCAGAAGAAATCAGCCCCCCTGTCTCATCGCCTCGAGCCAACGACAACAACAGTAACAACAATAACAACAACAGCAACAACGCCGCTCAGTGAGGAAAAGCCCTGAAAAAAGGCCGTGGCCTTACTGATGAGAACGCCACCATGTAACCTTAAGGCCACAAGCCTCAAACATGGGAGATAACAATGGATGAGTATAAAGAAAAGAAAGGAATGGAGGGATATTGGAAGACACATGAATGAGGAAATGGTTCTAGGAGGCTTCCATTTATAGGGGTGGCAGCGTAACCAACGGTCCAGTTAATTCCCTTGAAAGACGTATCAGCAGGCGCAATCAATGCATTTTTTGGGAGCCGAATCGACGGCAACATTATTTGCATTGAAGAACAAGAATTGACAGTGTATTGAATGACACCAAAAACATGAACCGACACAATGCCTCAGTTATCATGAAGGTTTACGTCATAAGTATGACATCATTGCGGGAAAGTTTAGAGAGATAGATATCAAAGTCGTTTCTTATCGTTCCACTCTAAGAAACGCGGGGACTATCTGTGTACGGTAAAATTGGAGGGTCCAATTTTCGGCCATTACAACGCCTTATGAGCAAGGTTTCCAAAGGCTCGAGACCACGGTCGAATTTTATCCCGACAGGACATCGGTGTCCAACCTCGAGGCAACGCAAATCGATGGTTACGGTGGAACAGTGAGAATTTCCCTAGGCGCACGACTAGGACTGACAAAACCTAAAGGTCTAGCTCTGACCCGTATCAGTGCATTGAGTAGCTATACCTGCCCCATATCTTTGTAATTAATGCTTTTGTACTATGTTCCCCCTCATATATAAAGGGGAACCCTTGTCATTTGTAGACATTTGTTGCTCTATACAAAAGACATAAGAACATTCTTTCTACTCTCTAACATATTCTCTTGAGTTCATTACTTCATTTATTGCTTACATTTATTGTGTTCTATTTATTGTTCTTCATTTATAGCTTATTATTGGCTATAAAGATCCATCATTGATCTTATTACAACTGTTAGTCACCCATCGACTACCCTCGATAGCTCCCAGCCGAGCATCCGACTCGACCTCGAGGCCTCGAATAAGCAATCTCGAGGCCCCGATTGACAGTGATTCGGTTTGGTTAATATCTCATTTTTTTAATAAAGAATGGCTTGTTCTTTTAAAAACCCTAGTTCCTCAAAGAACAAAGGTAAAGTCGATGAGGTTGCTCCTCCTCAGTGAGCACCATTGTTTACCGTGATAATGGTAATAACAACTAAATTTGATTTTGTGAGGTTCTAAAAATACGTGATCTATTTTTATGCTAGTTGTTAAGTAGTTGATGCTATGTGAAGGACTTAGAAGCGAAATGAGGGCTTAAAAATGACATGTTGATCAAACCGAATAACTGCCAATCGGGACCTCGAGCTCGCCTATTCTGGGGCCTCGAGGTCGAGTCAGATGCTCGGCTGGGAGCTATCGGGATAATCAATGGGCGACTAACAATTGGAATAAAATAAATGACGGCTCTTTATGGCCAATAATAAGCAATAAATAATGAACAATAAATAGAACATAATGAATGCAAGCAATAAATGAAGTAATGAACTCAAGAGAATGTGTTAGAGAGCAGAGAGAATGTTCTTGTATATTTTAGTATGGAGCAACCGCCCTTTCCAAAATGACAAGGATCTCCTTTATATATGAGGAGGGATCCCAAAATAGTACAAGATGCATTGATTACAAAGATATGGGGCAGGTATAGCCACCTAATGCCCTGATACGGGTCAGGGCTAGACCTCTAGACTTGACCTGCCATATGCACGTGCCTTGGGAACTCCACCTTGATTCGCTGAGACCGGTGATTCACGTTGTCCCGGGACCGGTCATTACTCATAACATCTTGAAGTCGAATCTGTCTCGAAATCGACCATCGAGGATTCTCGAAGTCGAACACTAGAAGCCCTCGAGATGCCGTGATGCTCGTGAAATCGGACCATCGATTTCTACCGTATACAACCATCATCCCCACAAGTCTTGTCACAACTAACGATTTGAAGAAAGATTTTCTTTTGCTAAACCTCATACATGGGCCGTTAGCATATACCCTTCTTCCATGCGTTCTTCCAGTATTCTTGCTATGAAGAAAGATTGCCATTGCCAAGATTTAGACATTATTGCTCCCGATCTGGCGGAGCGGGTAACCTTACCCAAGAAGGATTTAGGTATTTCTATGGTATCCCTTTACTTTGGGGGCATTTTTTTCAGTGGTGACCTTGACTCTGCCATCGTGGAGTTCAGCATCCGCTACCAAGTATGCTTGGCTCAAGTAAGTCCTTCCGCGTGGAGGATAATTGCTTGTCTTCGGCATCTGTGCTAGGAGACGGAAGAGGAGCTAACCCTAGATCGATTGGTGAACCTTTATTCCCCGAGATCTTCCGCAAGGGAATGATATATTTCAGCAAGCATGGCCACCATGCTCTGCTATCTAGCATGGATGATGACAATGACCGTGGGTGGATGGAACGGTTTGTTACAGTCGCCACCAGTGACATTATTCCGGCCAAGACTTCATCCTTTCCGAAACTATGGAACCGCACTCGTAAGTTCCTCGTTTATCTTTTCTTTCATTAATGATCATCCCATATCATTATTGACCCTTCTTCTTTCTCCCGTTTCAGCAACTCGGTGGTACCACCTAGGGTTGAAGGCTTGGACCAGTGGTTCCAGAATCTCTTGGATATCACTATGCCCGAGACCCGCACATGGAAAGAACTAGCCCTTAAATACGGGTGGAAGGCCAAAAATTATGGTAAATTGGACTCATCTTGTCTTTACTTTTTGTGTTAGGAGTTGATTAACCTTTCTCTCTTGTTGAATTCAGCTCTACCCCAGGGCTCAGTTGTCGTACCCGAAAAGGACGTTTTGGCTAGTCCTACTGATGTAGCTAGGCTGTTACAGGAAGCTATTACCCGAGCAAGTGTCTCTGGGCCTGCTTCTGGTCCAAGTGCATCTTCTCGGAGTCCCCGATCAGAGAACAAGGAACCAAAAAGAAGGCTTTCCTTCGCGTCTGGGGGAAAAATAAAAAGACAAAAAGTGTCGCACCCGAGGCGTCTCTGGTAGTTGTGGTGATGAGTCCCCCGCCTAAGCCATCCATAGACACCATGGTGCACTGATCAACAATGAAGGAGAAGAAAATGATGAGGGAAGACGACGAGGAGGGGGCTTCTCTACATAGAAGACGACGACCTTCCTCAAATCAACAGAATGTTGAATCTGTTGAGTTAGTTACACCAACCGATGACGATGCCTCTGCACTCTAGGGGGAGTATGATATGGTGAAAAATGCCAACTCTCGCTTCCGAATCGCAGTCGCTATGCTCAGCACCGTGAGGCTGAGTATCGCATCATTATCATCTTTGGTTGATGTGCAACCAGCAACTAGCACTGCGCTTGCCGCAGCCACTTCTCATCCTTCTATGCCATTAGCTTCTTCTCCTTTTTCACCAACTCCATTTTTGCCACCAGCAACTGCTACATCATCTCCACTAGCCACAGCTGCCCAAGAGGATGACGTCCCTCTTCCCCAGTCCCTAGTTCATGGGAACCTGGGGAAAAATTATGCTCCCCCCTCGAAAGATCCTCAAAGGAGGAGGAGTTTCACTCTTTCGGCTTCTACCGGATGCCATCCTCTGTCCCGGGCAGTGGAACTTGCAAATTACCCGAGCCTTTGGCTTCAAAAAAAGATAGGCAAAAGATACAAGCTCTCTTCGTACAATGCTTGTTAAACAATGCCATGCATAACACAGCAGCGGTATAGTATTTCCTTTCTCTATTGTTTCTTCTATCCGTGTTATGGTCAGGTTTTGAATTTTCACTCTTGTTTTTCAAGCCAACTTCCTTGCTTCCGAGGGCCTTCAAAGGCTGATTCGTGATAAGGAAGAACTTATCTTCGAGCGGGATCAGCCTTTAGGTGGGAGGGATCAAACTGTTGCTCACCTCTTAGAACTGGAAGCTCGAGCTGCTCTGTTTAGTTGGAGGCTCAGTTGCAGCAAAACGAGTAAGAAGTGATGACCCTTAGCCAAGAGATCGCCCCATTCAGGGCTCAATTTGAAGAAACTAAGGCCAAATGGGTTGAAGTCCATAATGTCGTTCTTGCTGTATCCCATCGTGAGTTTGCCTCCGCTGAAAGATTAAATAATTTGGAGGCAGCCTTAAACTCCAAAGCTTAAGAGCTTGCTACTGTCGGGGTGAAGTATGCCAAGTTGGCGGAGAAGCATAGGAGGACCGTTGAGCATAATAGAATTTTTAGCTATACTGTTCACGAGCTTCATGTCGGCCTCTGGTCTACCAGGTCCGTCAAGGATAACCTTTCTGCCGAGGTTGACCAACTTAAAGAAGTACTTTAGCGCCGTGCGACTTCCCTCATTGTTGAAAAAATATATGATATGTATAGCATGAGGAGAAAAACCTTGGAGGAGGCCAAAGCAGGTGTCATTGATTTTGATGCCGAAATTCCTAAGGCATGTGAGCTGGAGTTCTCTGCAAAAAGGGGTCTTCTGGCCCGGACCGATGCTACTGATTCTTCTGGTTCCGGTTATGAGTTCTCGAGAAGTGAAGAAGAAACGAAATGTAATGATGCTGAAGGACAACATGATGAGCCGGCAGCGGATCCATCCACTTCTCCTAAGGGCGCAGATACTTCTCTTTCTCGGGTCCCGGAGATGCAATAGCTTTGTTTTTGTTTTTGTTTATTTCTTTTCCATACTTTTGTATCTTTACTACTTTTGCTGTGAATAGAAGCACTTTTTCGCGTAAGTATTTGCGTATGTTTGTTTTTTGCATCTTTGTTTAAGTGTCTGCGCAAGTTTTAATGTTTGCGTCTAATTGTGCAAGGCTTTGGGTGTATTTTCCCCTAAAAGCATTTGGATTTTGGGCATAAATTCTTCTGAAATCAACCCTTTTACGTGACGGTTTTCATAAGAGAGGACCCTCTTATATTTACAGTGCTCTTGAAAAGGACATCTCCTGTTCATTACGGCACTAGCATTTGAAGTACTTGTTTAACTTTCAAATGATAAAATTGATTCGTCGTTCAGACAAAAACAAGATATAATAAAAGGACCTTACTTTATTCCTTCCATTTTCAAAATTATATAAGCATTCGTTGTGCTAAAAAGTAATTGTCATTTCTTGTGGCTAACTTGTACAACTTGTTTCTATGGGGTTGGCCGTGTAGTCCTCGGTCCCGATGAAATAACTATGTTTCTGGGTTTCGTATTCCGGTCGAAGTGGTAGTCGTTGTTGCCATATCCTCATATCATTCCCCCCAGTGTTCGAATGCAAAGAATGCAAATTTGAACACTGGAAATTTTATACCTTCGATGATTCAACTAGTGAATTGCTAGATAATCTTCAGTTCGATAACAAACTTCGCTTCCCCTTAGGAATTTATGATATTGAGCCAAAGATTACTAACAATCCCCCAGTGGCTTGCACTTGTAAACGGTTTGGTAATCTTTATTCGATAGCGAACTTAACTTCCCGGTAAGAACTTTGCTATTGAGCAAAAGACTATCAAACCGCTCTGTAGTTGTTCCTTGCTTGTGTGCCTTGTCATTTAAAGGTCTTATTGTTGAAGCTTTCTTTGTAGTATGCTTTCCGCTGGTGCCTTCTTAGAAACCTTGCTAGGAAAGCCCAATTGGGACAAAAACTGGACGAAGGGAAAAAAACTGCAGCACATAATTTCAGTATAGGTGATGTTCATCAGCAATAGTATCTCTTGAGGTGTGCCACGTTCCAGTTGCTTGGCAACTTTTCTCCATCTTGATTCTCTAACTCGTATGACCCTCTCTTGGTGACTGCTGAAACCCGGTAGGGGCCTTCCCATGTTGGACCTAGCTTTCCTGCATTGGGTTCCCTGGTGTTCTCAGTTACTTTCCTTAATACCAAGTCACCTACTTTGAAATAACGAAGGTTGGCTCTGATAAGTGAGGATTTTGACTACCTATTAGCACCTTTTAGCTTTCATTTTAGTCCAAAAGTATTTAATTGTGTTCCCAAAAATTGATGAAATATACTTAATCACAGGAATATTGGAAGATGAGCTCCCAAGATTAAATCAAACTCAAGAAAGAGTAATCTGAACACAAGGACAAAAACAGGCACAAAAGTTCAGAAGTGCGGACCGCAGATTATCATCTACGGCAGCAGATTGTGAAGAAACTCCCATCAGAGAAATGTGCAAAGTGCGGTCCTCACATGATATGTGCGGCCGTAGAAACTGAGTCAGAGCAAAAGATCAGAGAACCTGCATGGTCAACAAAAGTGCGAACCGCACAATTATTGTGCGGCCACTGTCATAGTTGTGCGGACCGCAAAAGAGCAAGGTGCAGCAGTGGACAGTATTGTGCGGACCGCAAAAAGAGAGTAGTGCGGCCGCAATCTGGAATTATATTGCTGCAGATTTCCAACCCTGTCAAGATTGAAGAAAAGCGTGGACCGCACATGGAATTGTGCGGCCGCAGAACCACCGAAAGAGCATTTTTGTTCGAAAATTCCAGCCCTGTATAAATATAAGAGTTTCACTTTTTCAGGTTAAGTTTTGACATCAGCTGCTACAGTAGACGGGTTTCTTTACTCTCTCTAGTAATTTTTGCTATTTTGAGCTTTTTGAATATAGATTTCATCATTTTAATTATCAATATGAGTTTAATTATCATTTCTTCTTCTATTTCTTCTATCTTAAGCATGAGTAGCAAGATTTTCACTAGGGTTGTGACCCAACCCTAGAGTGTAATCTTAATAGGTGTTTGATTTATTGCTTGTTTATGGTTGTGTGTTTATTATTTAGCCTTATTCTTGCTTTTAATTGTAGAATTAATGGTTGCAAACATTAGTTCATGCCTATTTGACTTAGTCTCTACTTGAGAAAGAGAGACTTAGTCAATGAAAACTTGGCTAACAAGAAATTGGGTAAATCGAGAGATTGATAAACCAAATTAAAGGGTTGAACCTAGAGATAGTAAAACCCGACTTGAGCTTGGTATCAACCATTTTGTTCAATACCCTTTTGGACTCAAGAAAGCCAAATTGGGCAAAATCACTCTCTGACCGAGAGGTATTGAGTGGGTACTCGAGTGTTGATAGCTATAATACACCCTGACCAATAAAACAAGCTTTAAATTTTACAACCTGTTAGGCAAACACCTAGGTGAAGGTCATAGCCCTAGGCCTTTTATATCATCTGAAAAACAACAAAAACAATTTCCTAGTTTCAATTCTTAGTTTGTAATCTTAGTTTAAATTAGACCTAGAAACAACCCACATTTGTGGAAGTGCAAATTGAGATAATTCAAGCTCATACACTATCATATATACCCCTAAGTCCCATTCATAGTTCTCTATGGAAAATTGACCCCGACTCCTTGTTGGGTCTTGCTATTGCATCGACCGTTTCATAACCTTAAATAGAGATGCGACTTGGACGAGATCAATTTTTGGCGCCGTTGCTGGGGAGCTAAGTACTGATTTAGCTATTTATTTGGTTTTTGTGTGTGAATTGTCTTCTTTTCCTTCCGTGTTACTGATTTTTGTGAATCAGTTGTAGGTGCAACAATGGCCCTCAATAATGATCAACTCAGAAACATGCCTTTGGGGGATGTGGACGCTGAAGATGACCAAGTTGAAGAAGTTCCTCTTGAACCTCAAGCAGATAGAAGAGGCCGACCGCCTCAAGACAACGTCCCGGTTCCCCCCTCCCCCCCTCACCTCCATCGAGAGCGACTCCACACCGGGTGTTACCGAATTAAGGGTATGCGAGTGCCATAGTCCCGCCCCGCATTAGGGCGGGCAACTTTCAAATCACGAATATAATGCTTATATTGCTAAAGCAATGGGGATTCTTCACCGGGACTCCGAGTCAAAATGCGTACAAACACTTTAAGGGGTTTGTGTACACTTGTTGGGGAAGTAAACAGACAAATGTCTCCAAGGATGCTTTAAGGTTAAGGCTATTTCCTTTCTCTCTAAGGGGTAAAGCCTTGGATTGGCTAGAGAGATTGCCAAACCATTCCATCTACATGGGATGAGTTGGTGGAGAAATTTATTTCCAAGTTCTTTTCTCCTGGGCATATGGCTACTCTTAGAGACGAGATTCTAGCACTCAAACAAGAGCCCAATGAGCCGTTATATGAGATATGGGAGAGGTACTGAACAATGGTCAAAGAGTGCCCCAATAATGGCATGACAGAGGCTATGATTCAACAAACATACTATCGGGGGATCAATACAACCAGTCAGTGTGTGGTTAATCAACTTGTCGGTGGAAATTTCATGACAACGCCGTATGTAGAAGCTTGTGAGATTTTAGATGAAATGGAGGATACTTCATCGGCATGTCAAAGCAGGGCAAATGTTCCTCAAGGTGATCCGAACATGATTCACCTACATAAAGAATTGCATGATCATGGGCAAGTCATTTTCGAGTTGACCACCACAATGAATCAATTAGCCAAGGCTCAACTTCAACAAGTGCAAAGTCCTAAGCAAGTCAATGCCATGGAGAGAGTAAGTATGATGGTGAACAAAAGAAGGCCCAAGGGTCCACAAGTACAAAACCTTATGGAGAATTATGTGCAAGAACATAGTGGGCTTGATCAAAATGAATCTTACAATAAACAAGAGGAGGAAGTGCAATACGTGAACAACTTTCAAGGGCAAAGAAACAACTCTCAAGGCCCGAATCAACAACAATGGCGACCTCAAGGTAATCAAGGTAATTGGAATTCTAACAATCAAGGTAATTGGAATAATAACAACAATCAAGGAAATTGGAGTGGTGGAAATAACCAAGGCAATTGGAGTGGCAACAACCAAGGAGATGGAACAATATTCAAGGCAATCGGGGGTCGGGCTTTCAAAGGCCCCCGATGTATCAACAATCGAGCAACCCGCCTCCTTATCCTTCCCATGGTGCAAGTTCTTCCAACAATGAGATGGGACGTACTGAGAATATGTTCAAGCAAATGATGGAGAAGAATGCCAATTACGAGGCCCAACTTGCCTCCCACAATATTCAATCCATAACTTGGAAGTTCAAATGGGTCAAATCTCTCAAGCTCTAAACACTCGTCCTAAGAGGGCACTACCAAGTGGCACGGTGATGAACCCAAAGGGTGGGAACTACATGGGACATGCCATGACCATTGCTACAAAGAGTGGAAAAGGTGGGAATGCACCAACCTCAAGTCAAAGGAAACTTGTGGATGATGAGCAAGTGGTATAAGAAGATGAAACCCCGAACAATGTGGTGCAAGCAAATGATGAAGTGCGGATTGATATTGATGACAATGTGGAAGAGACTCAAGAGGAAGTGAACCCGTCTAGGGATCACGTTGTTGACATACCAGAATCGGTAGTGCAAAAGGCTAAGGCACCATTGCCTAAGCCTCCTCCTCCATACCCTCAAATGCTTGCCAAGCAAAATGGCGAGAACCAATTCAAATGGTTCATTGACATGATGAAGAGTCTATCGATCAATGTGCCATTGGTTAAAGCTTTGGAGCAAATGCCCGGTTATGCAAAGTTTATGAAGGATTTGGTGACAAAGAAGAGATTGATGAATTGTGAAACTATAAAAATGACTCATAAAGTGAGTGCAAATATGCATTCAATGGATCCTAAATTGGAAGATCCCGGTGCTTTCACAATCCATTGTACCATTGAAAGTGCCGAGTTTGCTAAAGCTCTTTGTGATCTTGGGGCAAGTATCAATTTGATGCTCTATTCGGTTTTCAAGACTTTGGGAATTGGGCAACCAAGACCCACATCTATGAGATTACAAATGGTCGATTGTACCATGAAGAGACCATTGGGAGTGATTGAGGATGTATTGGTTCGGGTTGATAAATTCGTTCTTCTGGCGGATTTTGTCATTCTGGATTGTGAGGTTGACTGTGAGGTACCGATTATTCTTGGGAGACCTATCCTTGTGTCATTCCCCAACCTCGGGAGGCGCGATCGGCGCTCAATCGAGTGAACCCAACTGAGCAAGCCTTTTGGACACTTTCTACCCAACTCAATATAATTAAGGAAACCATGCTTTCGTTTATTTAGACAGTAGGAAAGATCGTACATGCAACATTGTTAGTTCATTTTATATTACAACCCTTAAACCATCGTTAAGTTTCTAAGATTTCATACAGATACAGTTTAGAAGAACTAGAGTTTAGAATTACGACACAGTTCATTGACCCATCCAACACCCGTACATAACCCATACAAAACGTCTACGGAGCCTCTAAAGATACAAAAGATAGTTATGATAATGCCGGCAACAAGGCCTCAGCTATACCTCAGAAGTGGTAATTTATAACAAATTACATACTACATCACCCCTGGAAGAAAAGGGGCTCACCAAGATTGCTGAGTGGAGGATGCTCCGCTACCTACGATCGGCCTGTCTGCTATGGAGCCACCTACATCCATTCAAAGATGTAGCGCCTCCGGCAAAAGGGACGTTAGTACCATGGAATAGTACTAGTATGTATAACTAAACACCATCTCATTAGAAAGAACTATCATACAAGAACAGAGAAATCATAAGGATCAATCAAAAGCTTTAAACGATCACCACATCATCAAATAAAAGGATCATATAACTTTTACATAATTTCCATACTTTAGGTTGGGGCATTTAATACTGTTCATCATCATTCACAATACCACCGCTTTCTTGCACGGAGTCCGATCACAACCCGATCAGCTAGGTTGCCTCATTTGAGACATGTATCTCAATCACAATCTCATTCCCACTTTTCGGATTCAATATCAGCACAATACCACCTTGTGTGCGGCATGGCGTCCGACCACAGCCCGATCGGCTAGGCCGTCTTACCAAGACATTGTTCCTTTTTCATTAATCATCTCATTTCAATCTTTATTTCACATATATCAATTCACAGGCACTTGGGGCCACATTTCTCACATCATACTTGGCACCAGGCCACATTTTATAACTCAAGCTCTTTTTCCCCACATTTCACATCATTTTCACTTTCAACGTTAACCTTGCAATTTAGGATAATAGGCACATACAAGAGCAATTCAAGTTGTAAGCATAGAGAAGATTTCACATAGTTTGGCACAACAATCTCGGTTCAAATTTGACTTGAAGTCTAGGCATTTCAACACATGGTTCACATTCTTCACACATCCTTAAATTACCATGAATATTATATTGAACACATTGAGACACACCTTTCACATATATATTTGCAACACCAATTCATGTGAAATAACAATCAATACATCAATCAAATTTTGGTCTTACAACATTTGCATGGACACCAAAGGAGCTCAATTTCTAAGAAGAGGGGGTTTTAGCCATACATACCTCAATAGAGCTTTCCTTAAATTCTTACAAAATTTCGGAACTCTTAGCAACTTCGATCTATTTTATGAAAATTACAAGTTGAACCAAAAATTAGAGAGATGATTAAGTTTCTAGCTCCTTTGAGTATATTATCAAGCACTAAGTGTGCATTCTGATTTTAGGACCTTTTGGTGAGAGGTTCTATCATCCTACACCTCATTTGTTACATTTTTAGCTCACAATCTCCCCATACCCTTTTATCATTCATGCATGCAAGATAATCAATTCTTATACCCATGAACCCACTTGTTAATTACTCATTTTAGTAGGAATTTCAAAATCAAAGATTAGGGCACAAGTCCTTACCTCTTAGAATGAAGGCTTAGTAACTTTACTTGATAATCTTCAAAGATTTGGGCAAGGGTTGAATGGGGACTTGGTGAGGATCACTTCCTCTCTCTAGAATTCTTCTTTCACTCTAAATGCAGTAGAAAATAACATAAAAGGGTCTAATGGGGTGTTTTTAATGAGATGGGGTCGGGTTTTAAAAGTTAGAAAATAGGAGTCCCGACTCAATCTGCGGTCGCATATGCAACCGCATAACTGATATGCGGCCCGCAAAAGGGACAGCCAAATGGCCCTCAAAACTTGAACATTCTGCCCAGGTATGCGACAAAAATGTGGTCTGCATACCTGTTCTGCGGTCGCATAATGCACCGCAGAACTGCCCCTCGCAAAAATTCCAATGAGGTTATGTGACGACTATGCGGCCCGCATATCCATTATGCGATCACATAATTTGGACGCATAGTTGTCCTCAAACTATCCAACATTTTTCCTCACTCTGCGGCAGTTATGCGGCCCGCATTGCTATTATGCAGTCGCATAATGGGCCGCAGTAACGCGCTCTTCTGAAAGACATTTTTCCTTAACTATTGGCACTACGAGATTTCGAGTTTTTGAGTAAGAATTTCACGGGGCCTTACACCTTGCTACGGGGAAGGCTCTAGTTGATGTTGAAGCCAGAGAACTTACCTTCCAGGTTGGTGATGAAAAAGTGGTTTTCCATGTGTGTAAGTCTATGAGGCAAAATAATAGCAATGAGGTGTGCTCTTTCATGGACTTGGTGACTGGTGTGATTGTGGATGAAACAAGTGATGTGATAAATGTTGATGATACATTGGAGGCCGTCTTGCTCAACTTTGATGATGAAGAGATGGAGGGCTTCGTAGAATGTGTGAACTCTTTGCAAGGAATGGGGTAAAACACTTATAAGCCCCAAAAATTGTCCTTGGATCTTGAAAATAGGACAACTTCTCCTACAAAGCCTTCAATTAAGGAGCCTTCCATCTTGGAGTTGAAGCCATTGCCTCCGCATCTTCAGTATGAATTTTGTGGCCCTTCTTCTACTTTACCGGCTATTCTTTCCTCTTATTTGACTAACGTGCAGGTAGACTCTACATTGGCGGTTCTACAAAAGAGGAAGAAGGCTATTGCATGCACAATATTAACTTAGAGGAAGGTGACAAACCATTTATTGAACATCAAAGGAGACTCAATGAAGCCATGCAAGAGGTTGTCAAAAAGGAGATCATCAAGTGGTTTGATGTCGGGGTTGTCTACCCCATTTCCGATAGTTCGTGGACTTCTCTGGTTCAATGTGTCACAAAAAAAGGGGCATGACGGTGGTCACTAATTAAGAATGAGTTGATTCCTACAAGAACGGTGACTGGGTGGAGGGTGTGTATGGACTATCGTAAGCTCAACAAAGTCACAAGGAAGGACCATTTTCCACTTCCCTTCCTAGATCAAATGCTTGATAAATTGGCCGGCCGTGCTTTCTATTGTTTCCTTGATGGGTATTCTGGCTACAACCAAATTCTTATTGCTCCAGAGGATAAAGAGAAAACTACCTTTACATGTCCTTATGGTACTTTCACCTTCAAGCGAATGTCATTTGGGTTGTGCAATGCACCGGCGACTTTTCAAAGGTGTATGATGGCGATCTTCACGGACATGGTGGAGGATTACCTTGAAGTCTTCATGGATGACTTCTCGGCGGTCGGGAATTCTTTTGATGATTGTCTCGCAAACTTGGATAAAGTGTTGGCAAGATGTGAAGAAACAAACTTGGTGCTCAATTGGGAGAAATGTCATTTCATGTTGGAGGAAGGAATTGTCCTTGCACACAAGATCTCAAAGAATGGCATTGAAGTCGACAAGGCAAAGATTGAGGTGATTTCTAAACTTCCACCTCCAACTTCAGTGAAAGGCATGCGGAGTTTCTTAGGCCACGGGGGATTTTACTGGCGTTTCATCAAGGATTTCTCAAAAGTGGTGAACCCATTGTGCAAGCTTTTGGAGAAAGATGCTAAGTTTCACTTCAATGATGATTGCATGAGAGCCTTTGAATTGCTAAAGATCAAGTTGACTACTACTCCCATTATCACCGCTCCAAATTGGAGTGTTCCTTTTGAGCTCATGTGTAATGCAAGCGATGTAGCAGTAGGGCTATTTTGGGGCAGTGCATCAACAAGAATTTTCATCCATGAATAGTGCCCAAGTCAACTACACCGTTACAGAGAAAGAGCTCCTTGCCATTGTATTTGCTATTGAGAAGTTTTGCCCGTACTTGATGGGTGCAAAAGTTATTGTCCACACGGATCATGCGGCACTTCGTTATCTTATGAGAAAGAAAGATTCCAAATCCCGATTGATGAGATGGGTACTTTTGTTGCACGGGTTTGATATAGACATCCAAGATCGAAAAGAAAGTGAAAACCAAGTGGTGGACCACTTGTCTCGTTTGGAGGAGGGGAGGCCGCATGATGGCCTTGAAATCAATGACTCCTTTCCCTGTGAGAAACTTTTGGCTATTTCAATGAAAGAGGTGCCATGGTTCGCGGATCTAGCAAATTTTCTTGTAAGTGGTATCATCCCGGATGAATTCTCTTTAAACCAAAGGAGAAGCTCAAACAGGACTGTCAAGACTATTATTGGGATGAACCGTACCTTTTCAGAATTTATACGGATGGAGTGATTAGAAGATGTGTACCGTAGGAGGAACAATGTGAAATTCTTGGGGCTTGTCATTCTTTGTCGTATGGTGGCCACCATGGTGGATCAAGAACGGCGGCCAAAGTGCTAAGTTGTTGTTTCTATTGGCCCATTGTTTACAAGGATGCAAGTGATCTCGTCAAGCATTGTGATGAATGTCAAAGGGCCGGTGGAATCTCAAAGAAAAATGAAATTCCCCTCACCACCATTTTAGAGATTCATATTTTCGAACTGTGGGGTATTGACTTCATGGGTCCTTTTGTGAGTTCTTGTGAAAACACCTACATCTTGGTCGTGGTTGATTATGTGTCCAAATGGGTTGAGGTCGTTGCTTTACCAAACAATGAAGCGAGAAATGTGGTGGCGTTTTTGAAGAAGAATATTTTCACAAGGTTTGGTACTCCGTGGGCTATCATAAGCAATGGGGGTCGCATTTTTGCAACAAAGCTTTTGACACCTTACTCACTAAGTATGGTTTCACTCATAGAGTCACGACTCCCTATCATCCACAAGCAAGCGGTCAAGTGGGAGTCTCCAACTGGGAGATAAAGAGTATTTTGTCCAAAATAGTGAATGCTAACCGGGCTAATTGGTCCAAGAAACTAGATGATGCTTTATGGGCTTATAGGACGGCTTAAAAAACACCTATCGGAATGTCTCCATACCGGTTGGTGTTCGAAAAAGCTTTTCATCTTCCGGTGGAACTTGAGCACAAAGTCATGTGGGCTTTAAAGAAGTTTAATCTTGAGTGGTATGTCGCCGCCAACTTAAGAGTGGCACATTTAAATGAGTTGGATGAGTTCCGGTACCATGCATACACAAGTTCGTCCTTATACAAAGAGAAGATGGAATATCTTCATGACAAGTACATTTGGAGCAAAGTGTTTAAAAAGGGTGATCTTGTGTTGTTGTTCAATTCACGATTGCAGATGTTTCCCGGAAAGTTAAAGTCTAAATGGAATGTCCCATTTGAGGTTGTGGGTGTGATACCCTTTGGTGCATTGGACTTGAAAAATATGAATGAAGAGGTGTTTAGAGTCAATGGTCACTGGGTGAAGCATTATCTGGGAAAAGTTGGTGATGGCCACGTTGTGGCGGTAATTCATTTCAAGTGATGGTAATCTGTGTCGTGATGCGATGTTAAATCAAGCGCTTCTTGGGAGGCAACCCATGTTTCTTTTTCTTTTCTTCTTCTTTAGATAGGTTTTATTTCGTTCTAACTGGATTTGAAGTGTGTTGCAGGAACGAGTGTGCTTTACAGGAACTGTGCTTAGAAAAATTGGCTAAGTATGGAAAAAGTGCAGACAGCACATGTATTGTGCGGACTGTACAAATTTTGAATGCTACGACAGAAGGCAACTGCGGACCGCACAAATAGGACAAGAGAAATGCAAACTCTCTGAACTTTGTTAGTCAGAGAAATAGCCAAAGTGCGGCCGCACAACTAATTCTGCGGTTCGCACCAATATCTGCGGCCACACAGCTAAATCTGCGGACCTCAGATCATCAAGGGAAATTGAACTAGCAGGTAGTAGAGTGCGGACCGCAGAAGGAATTCTGCAGCCGCACTCACTCTCTTATTCCTTAGCTAGACCCATTGTGTATAAATAGTAATCTCTAAGGCTACTGTTAATCCTTTTCACTCTCTAAGCACTCAAAAATGCTAAAACTTTGCATGCATCTGTTTAATCATCTACCAAGCTAAATACACTTCTGTGATCATTCCTTAGCACTGTTTCATCACTGGTATGTTCAAATCACTTCTAGGAGTCTTCAATTTTCTTAGTTTAATTTACAATTTGTTAGTTATTTTAGACCATTTTTCACTAGAAGTCAATTTTATATCCATGTGGGTTTAAATTATGTTGGGTCAACTCCTAATTGCTATTTGGGGAATGGGTATCTTGATTATCATGTTTAATTGCTAGTACTGTGTCAAATTTGTGCAAGAATTGAAACCCTAAGGAAGTCTGCCCGATTGAATTTTGGAAAGTGTGGCCGCACAAGAAATTGAGCGGTCCGCAGAAGTAGAGATTAGGGCAGTTGGTGAAGCATAATTCTGCGGACCACACTTAAAATTATGCGGAGCATAGAAATTCTATCGCAGCAGCAGAAAAGTGTGTGCGGCCGCAGATCAGACCAATCGTTGTCTTCAGAGAGTTGTTATTTTGAGATATCCGTTGTGCGGACCGCAATTTATATGTGCGGTCGCACCAAAATTGTGCGGACCGCAGTTTCATCTCTGCGGCCGCAAGTTCAAAATTGTGCGATCCGCACAACTTAGGCTGCGGCTGCACTTGCATTTATGTGGACCGCACTTCCCCACCCTGCACTTATAACGTGAAATGTGATATATTAATTGTGTACAATTGACTTCTGTTGTTGCTTGTTACAGGAAATGGTTCGATCTCGTGGACGCGGTGGTACTTCAATGGGGAGGGGTGAACCTTCCAGAGGTCGAGGCAAGAGTGCCTTACCCCTTGCCCTTCAAAACACTAAATCCAAAAAACCGACAGTCGGCCAAGGTAGAACTGCAGAGCCTGTCAAATCAAGCTCTTATGTCCCGTCTTGGGAGCATCGGAGGGTGACTCAGTGCAAGAGCAGATTGCTGTTCAATCACAGCCACAACAGCTTCAGGGAAGATATCAACTCCGAGACGAGCATTCCACCTCTGAGAGCACTTCCTAGGGTTCAGAAGGTGACAGTCAGGCTTCGGAGCCCTCATCTACACATGCCCCTAAAGCACAAGCGACTATAGTGGATGTTGATGATATTCTGGATGATGGCCTAGGGGTGATACCGGAGTTGCCGACCTTGAGAGGTCGAAGAAGAAAGAGATATGGGAAGATAGGTTTGTTAGTCTGGCTACTTTCACAGGTTTCCGAGAATGGTGGCCGGTGAGATCACTCACTCTTGAGCGTCAGTTCATGTTGAAAGAACTTGATAAATACAACCCGATAGTGTTGAGACAGGGGTGGATGTGGTTCACCCAAAGTGTAGTAGATGCCAAGGAATACCTGGTCCGAGAATTTTACGCCAATGTGGCGCATATAAAGAAATAGACCAAGGTAACAAAAGTGAGAATTCTGAAGGTGAGATTCGATCAGAACACCCTGAACACTTACTTAGGGTTTGAGGATTTGGATCCTGTGCAATAGGTGGAAAAGTTAGCACTGGGAGATGCAGCTCGCCTGTGGCTAGCTGAGATTCTTGCAGCTCCGGGGCCGCCTCCAGCATGGATCACAATAGGGGTTCCTATTCAGCGGAACATCCTAAATTTTGAGGCAAAGGGATGGCACACTTTTGTGTGTAGCAGACTAGACCCGTGCTAAAATGGAACAAATCTTCCAATTCTATAGGCAGTGCTAGCCGCCTCTATCATGGCAGGGTACCCAATCAATGTGGGAGCCGCGATGTCGACCAACATGTCTGTGGTTGCCAGGCAAGGTTACACCTCCTACCCGTATCCCAACATTATCACTGAATACCTTACGGACGATGGATTTTGATACTAAGGTGCGGGCGAAGAAGCCCTTCTCATGGTATTCTTTGATGCATGGTGGCAACCTAAAGAAGAAGGGTCAGCCCCCTACTACTGCAGGCCAATCTGACGAGCCCGCTTGGGTAGCTGCAGAGACAGTTGACGTGCCATCTACTTCAGCAGAGCCTTCCGATATTGTAGCAGTTATGCCTCCACCTCCTTCTTCAAGTCCTTCAGCATCAGTGCCTTCCACCTCGGCTTTGAAGTCGGTGCCCATGCCCACTCATCCACTTTCTGCGCTGTGAGTCTCCCAGATACTGGCGAGCCTCAACAACTGGATGCAGACAGCCACTACAAAGCTGTCTGACATTTTCAGTACTGTTGCAGCGCATTCATCCACTTCGGCACCCCATATTCCTTCGACAGTGGAGGATACGGTGAAGAAGATTTTGGAGAACCAGACTACCATAATGAACACCTTGGTAGCACATGGAGCAGTGATTGAGGAGCTGGGAAAGTAGGTAAAGAAAATGAAGAAATCCCAGGCGTCCAAAGAAATCAGTTAACAGGCTAAGGAGAGAGGTGACCAGGATAGCAGCAGCTGGTGATCTTCCATTTGATATGCTGATGGAGTCAAATCCACCAGCACCAACAGATCCGGCAGCACCATCAGCTCCAGTGGCACCAGCTGGCTAGTCTGAGGAGCTAGACCTGGCTGCCGACACTGCTGAGGCGGTGGGCCAGATGTTCACCAACCTAGTTACTCCCAAAGCCGAGGATGATGAGATCCAGTTAGAGGAGACTAAGGGAGGTGACGTTGCTATGGACACAGAGATGTCGAAGGCCACATAGGGATTCCTCTTCACTCTTACCCTTCTTTATTCTTATTTTGTTAAGCATTGGGGACAATACTTATTTTTATTCCCGGGGGGGGGGGGGGGGTGGGGG
>NW_017671759.1:134305-173062 GCF_001879085.1 Nicotiana attenuata
GGGGGGGGGGGGGGGGGTGGAGTTTATTTGCTATTTGGATGATTTCTAGATATTTGGTTTGTAATAACTGACAGTATTTTCTTCTTTCTCTTTATCTATATATATTCTCCCCTTTCTATCTTGATGTATATATTCTCTCTTTTTTCTCTCTCATTATGTATATTCATTACGCTTTCAGTAGTTTGCTTTGTGGCTTCTTTATTCTGTTTTCTAATTAGTCAATGTTTAATTTAGTAGCTTCCTGTTTAATCTAATAGCTTCTTTTTAATTTAGTAGCTTCTTTTTATGTTTAGTGGATAATAAGCCTTTGGTTTTCTTAATGCCACGGTTCTTTCCAAAGGTAGTTTTGGTGTGAACCTGGTGACTCTTCACAATGATGGATGGCGTGATAACCTTCTTAAGGGATTGAGTTCGTTTTTGGTATTTAAGTAAGAATAGTAGTGACAATGAATGAAAAGACCTAATTGAGTCGGGCTCGAAGAGTCAAACATGCTTCACTTGGTACCAACACACTTAACTACGTACTTATGGTTAAAAACAAGCTTTTTGGAAAGAAATAGCTCTAGTTAGTGACCTTCTGACTCTTGTGTTGACTTAGGCAATTATCGAGTGGTTTAGTCGAACCATAGTGATTTTTAATCTTGAATATGATTGTTGTGGGCCCTCGAATCTATCCTCTTCAACAATCTAGCTGCGTGAGAGGTGAGATGTTTTTGTTACAAGTCCAAGTGTGTGAATGGTATAGAACTTACCCCGAATGTGTTTGTAGGCAAAATTTTAAGTTTTGCTTGGCTTGAGAAGTGATTGTAGGCTCTCCTTGACCCGTTTGAAATTTTTCATGGCCCACCAATGTTGTTATCCCTAGTCAAACCATTTGAGCCTAAAACCTTTCTCATTTGATAACTATGTTACAAGTATTTACCCGTTTTGTCGTGACCCTCTCTTGGCACCCGAGCTTTCCTTAACATTCTTGTGAAACCATTGGCTAAAAACATAAGTTTGGGGGAGAGACAAGGAGTTTGAAAAAGGTATCAAGGCACAAAAAGGGAAAAGAAATGAAGAGAAGGAAATGCAATAAAAAGAAAGAAAGAACAAAAAGAAAAATGCAAAAATAAAGTGAATAAGTTGAAGAGTTGAAGGGATTCAAAGAAAAGTAATGATGCAAAGCATGGAGAAAACAAAAAAGGAGAAAATGAATATCATGACCAAGAAAGAGTGATGTTAAGTCTCTCTTGTTTCCCTAAGGAAAAGAAAATGCCTCAAAGAGTTGGCAAAGCATGACCCGATATGAGAAAATGGAGTGCTTAAGGAAAGATGAACCCGTTCTATCATAGCATATCCAACCTTGGTCCAAAAGCCTTCATTGCATTCTGAAAAAGCCCTATATGATTTCAAGTTGAGTGATCTTACATTAGTGGTGATTTACATGAGGGGCAAGCCTATGGTACTTAGAGCCGTACTTGCGACATTCTTTTGAGAGAGATGAGCGAACCTTTCACAACTCTTTGAATTGAGAGCTATATTCTTTAGTGAGATATGCAAACGGAGTGTATAGGAGGAGTTTGGGATCCACAATGACCTACATGAAAGAGCGAGCTTCCTTGATGAATAAAGTCAACTTTGGTGCTCAAGTGTCACAATTAGAACTATTTGTGCTTAAAAGTTCAATCCGTTGCCTTGTTGATAATTCATAAGTGTTGTGGGTAATTGTTGGTCCCAATTGATGAGTGATTGATCCATGATTAGCTGGAATAGCTCTTAACTTGTTGAGGTGGGAATTACCTTATTTGCTTGAGGATAAGCAAAATCTTAAGTTTGGGGGAGTTGATAAATGGGGATTGTGACTACTTATTAGCGCCTTGTTTTAGTCCAAAAATGTTTAATGTTCCCATAAACTGATGAAATATGCTTAATTGCAGGAATATTGGAAGATGAGCTCCCAAGATGAAATCCAACTCAAGAAGGAGTAATCTGAACTCGAGGACAAAAACATGCACAAAAGCTCAAAAGTCCGGACGGCAGATTATCATCTACGGGCACAGATTGTGAAGAAACTCCCATCAAAGAAATGTGCAAAGTGCGGTCCGCACATGATATGTGCAGCCGTAGAAATTGAGTTAGAGCAAAAGATCAGAGAACCTGCATCTCAAGGTCAACAAAAGTGCGGACCGCACAATTATTGTGCGGCCACAGAAGAATAGCTACGCGGCCGCAGTCATAGTTGTGCGGACCGCAGAAGAGTAAGGTGCGGCCGCAGACCGTATTGTGCGGACCGCAGATTTCCAACCCTTTCAAGATTGAAGAAAAGTGCGGACCGCACATGGAATTGTGCGGCCGCAGAACCTCCGAAAGGGATTTTTGTCCGAAATTCTAGCCTTGTATAAATAGAAGAGTTTCACTTTTTAAGGTTAAGTTTTGACATCAGCTGCTACAGTAGATGGGTTTTTTTTTACTCTCTTTAGTAGTTTTTGCTATTTTGAGCTTTTTGAATATAGATTTCATCATTTTAATTATCAATATGGGTTTAATTATCATTTCTTCTTCTATTTCTTCTATCTTAAGCATGAGTAGCTAGATTTTAACTAGGGTTGTGACCCAACCCTAGAGTGTAATCTTTATAGTTGTTTGATTTATTGCTTGTTTATGGTTGGGTGTTTATTATTTAGCCTTGTTCTTGCTTTTTAGTTGTAGAATTAATGATTGCAAACATTAGTTCATGCCTATTGACTTAGTCTCCACTTGAGAAAAAGAGACTTAGTCTAGGAAAACTTGGCTAACAGAAAATTGGGTAAATCGAGAGATTGATAAGCCCAATTAAATGGTTGAACCTAGAGATAGTAAAACCCGACTTGAGCTTGATATCAACCGTTTTGTTCAATACCCATTTGGACTTGAGAAATCCAAATTGGGAAAAATCACTCTCTGACCGAGAGGTATTGAGTGGGTACTCAAGTGTTGATAGCTATAATACACCTTGACCAATAAAACAAGCTTTAAAGTTTACAACCCGTTAGGCAAACACCTAGGTAAAGGTCATAGCCTTAGGCCTCTTTCATCATTTGAAAAACAACAAAAATAATTTTCTAGTTTCAATTCTTAGCTTGTAATATTAGTTTAAATTAGACCTAGAAACAACCTAAGTTTGTGGAAGTGCAAATTAAGATACTTAGAGTTCATACACTATAATATATACCCCTGATCCCATACATAACTCCATGTGGAAAATTGACCCCGACTCCTTGTTGGGTATTACTATTGCATCGAGTGTTTCATAACCTTAAATAGAGGTATGACTTGGACGAGATTAGGCTCTTTGATTATAATATCTCTCTATTCTCTATTTTTGGGCTGCCATCCTTATATGCGTCAAGTCCCTGCGTTCGTCAAGTAGCTCCAAATTGAATAACATTGCTTCATTGTTCTCTTCTTTGTTTGACCGGAAATACTTCATGGTAAGTTCATCTACTTCAACCGAAATCAAGGCCTCTGCCCCATACACAAGAGAAAAAGGAGTACCCCCCCCCCCCCCCCCATGCTCGATTTGGTGGTTGTTCGGTATGCCCATTATACACTTGGAAGCTCTTCGGGCACTTTTCCTTTAGCTTCTTCCAATCTATTTTTGAGATTTTGTATGATCACTTTGTTCGTTGCTTCTTCTTGGCCATTTGCGCTCAGATGATAAGGTGATGATGTGATCCTCTTGATTTTCAAATCTTCGAGGAATTTTGTGACTCTTGCGCCTATAAATTGCAGCCCATTGTCGCATACCATCTATTTTGGTATCCCAAATATGCAAATTTTGTTCTCCCACAAGAAATCTACCACTTCACGTTCGCCGATCTTCTGATAAGGACCTGCTTCAACTCACTTAGAAAAATAGTCAGTTAAAGGTAAAAGAAATTTAACCTTACCGGGGGCCGGGGGCAGTGGTCTGACGATATCCATCCCCCATTTCATAAATGGCCATGGTGACAAGACTAAGTGCAATGGTTCTACCGGCTAATGTACCAACAGTACATAGCGCTAACATTTATCACATTTTTTAGCATAAGCTTTTGGCGTCTTGTTCCATCCGGGGCCAGTAGTATCTGCAAATCCCTTCGTGTACTTCTCGCATAACTAAGTTAGCTTCGGAGGCTCCCAAATATCGGGCCAACGGGCCTTGGAAAGATGTTGTGTATAGTTTTCCTCCTTTGAAACTATATTGCGTTGCTTTAGTGCGCAGCGCCTGCGATGCCTTAGGATCTTCATGCAGTTTCCCGTGTTCGAGATAGTCAATAATTTTGTTTCTCCAATCCCAGACCAAATTAGTTGCGTTTACCTCGTAATAGCTATCTGCGTCCAGTACCGAGTGCATAAGCTGTATGACCGTACCAGAGTCCGATCGTTTCATTTTCATAGACGAGCCAAGGTTCGCTAATGAATGTGCTTCATTTTCTCCCCTCGGGATATGCATGATTGACCACTCCCAGAACCGAGCGAGCAGAGCCTGAACATTCATTACGTATTGTTGCATGTGTTCCTTCTTGGCTTTGAAGATTCTATAGTCCTGATTTACCACCAAATGGGAGTCGCATTTGATTTCTATGACCTCGGAGTCCATTCCCTAGGCCAATTCGAGCCTTGCAATCAAAGCGTAATACTCCGCTTCATTGTTAGTCAAAAGAACAGTTCTTATGGCCTGCCTTAGGGTTTCTCCCGAAGGTGTGGTTAATACTATGCCGAGCCCAGACCCTTTCACATTGGAAGCTCCATCGGTGGACAAGTTTCAAACTCTTGATGTCGATTCCGACACCATTACTGCTTCTTTGGTATCTAGAGGTAAAAGTCCTAGACTAAAATCGGCCACAAAGTCGGCCAAAGCACGTGACTTAGTTGCATTCCTAGGTTTATATTCTATGTCAAATTCGCTCATTTCGATGGCCCATTTGGCCAGCCTACCTGAGAGTTCAGGCTTATGAAGAATATTTTGCAAGGAAAAAGTGGTCACCACAGCTATCAGGTGACATTGGAATTAAGGCCTTAGCTTTCGAGCGACGACTACGAGGGCTAAGGTTAATTTTTTCAGATGTGGGTAGCGAGTTTCTACTCTCGTTAAAATTTTACTAACGTAATAAAAAGGAGATTGTGTACCTTCGTACTCACGGACTAAAACGGCACTTACCGCTACCTCCGAGACTGCTAAGTAGACCAACAATATTTGGCCTTCCTTTGGTTTTGATAGTAACGCGGGACTTGACAAATACCTTTTCAAATCCCTCAAAGCCTATTGATATTCCGGGGTCCATTCGAAGTTGTTCTTCTTTTTGAGCAGCAAAAGAAATGATGGCATTTCTCCGAAGACCGGGAAATGAATCTGGTCAAAGTGTCCAATCTCCCTGTTAGCCTTTGAACCTCTTTTACGCTTGATTGATGGTCCGAGATGTCTTTGATGGCTTTGATTTTATCGGGGTTAACCTCTATCCCCCTTTGTGATACCAGGAATCCCAGGAACTTACCGGAGCTGACCACGAACACACACTTCTCGGGGTTAAGCTTCATGTTATGCTTCCTTAAGATGTCATAAAGTTTCTTGCAAGTGTTTGAGATGATCACTTGTGTTCAAAGACTTAATAAGCATATCCTATATGTAAGAGTCCATGGTTTTCCCTGTTTGCCTTTCAAACATCTTGTTCACCAGCTGTTGATAAGTGGCTCCGGCGTTCTTTAGCCCGAAGGGCATCACATTGTAACAATATGTGCCAAAATTCGTGATAAACGAAGTATTTCCCTGATCTTCCGGGTCCATTTTGATTTGGTTGTACCCAGAGTAAGCATCGAGGAAACTCATTAACTCGTGCCTGGCCGTCAAATTAATTATTTGATCAATGTTTAGCAATGGAAACAAGTCTTTTGGGCACGCCTTATTTAAGTCCTTATAGTCTATGCACTTGCGAAATTTATTATTCTTCTTCAGAACTAATACTACATTAGCTAGCCAATCAGGATACTTTACCTCTCAGATTGAACCGATATCAAGAAATCGAGTTACCTCTTCTTTGATAAATTTGTTTCTGACCTCGGCACACATTTTTTCTGTCTTACGGAGGGATGCTGGGATCTAAGCTTAGTTTGTGTACGGCCACTTCTAGCAGGGTACCTGTCATATCCGCATGCGGCCACGCAAAACAATCGACATTACATTTAAGAAATTCAATAAATCTAGACCTGAGCTTGGGGTGCAGTCCTGTTCCCAAGTGGAACTTCCTTTCTAAGAACTTTTCGAACAGTGCAACTTGTTCAAGTTCCTCTGTTGTAGACTTGGTTGCGCCCGTCTCTTTCGGTACCTGAAAATACCTTGGTACCTAATAGGATTCCGATGACTCTTTCCTCTAGTTGATTTCGCTTGGCTCGAGAGCGGGCGCTGATTTCTATAATTGATATGTCTAAAGCTCCTTCCCTTTGCTACCGGAGACTGAGATTGCATTCATCGTCCTTGTTGTCAGTTGGTCACCGCTTATTTGTTTAACTCCTTCAGAAGTTGGGAATTTCAGCAACTAATGATATGCTGATGGCACAGCCTTCATTTCGTGCAACCATGGTCTCCCCAGGATGATATTGTAACCCATATCAACGTCTACTACCTTGAAAGGATCGTCTTCATCACCCCTTCAGCATTTGTGGGCAGCAGGATCTCTCCCGGGTTGTCACGCTTGCCAGATTGAACCCGACGAGAAGTTTTGTGGCCGGTATGATACTTCTGGTGAGCTTGGCTTGCTCCAACACTCTCCATTGGATAATATTGCGAACTTCCTGGATCCACCAGAACGCGTTTAATTTTAAAATCTAATACATTTAGAGAGATTACCATGGAGTCATTATGTGGTAGCGGCAGTCCATCCCGCGTCTTCCTCTGTAAAAGTAATGTCGTCTTCAGCGACTTCCCGGAGTCTCTTGCCGTGGGTCACTGATACCTTCATCTTTTTTGCCACAAAAAATGTAACCCCATTAATCTCGTTACCCTCGAAAATCATGTTGATCATCACGCGTAGGGGATCTTCTCAGGCTCCACGTTATCACGACTGCGACCGTAGTTATTTTAGCCCAGTCACTTAAGAATTACCTAAGATTGATATTTTTCAATAATGTTGCCACCTCTTCACGCAGATGCCGATAGTCCCCAGTCTGGTGATCGTTTGTCCCTTGTTATTCGCACTACAAGATAGGATCCCTTTGGCTGGGATCAGATCTCATTGGCTTCGGGAACCGTGCTTCTTTAATGTTCCTCAAAGCCGACACCAGCTCCACTACACTGACGCTAAAGTTGTATTCGGAAAGCCTGGGGTACGAAGAATCTCGAGAACCTGACGTTTCCTGGTCCTGTAACAACATGTTGTTTCGGCCGCGATCAGCTCTCCTATCGGAAGAGAATCAATCGACCGATCGAAAACCTCTTCCACGTCCTTCAGCCCGTTCAGAGGGTAAAAGTTGACTTCTTGAAGACCGTCGATCTTTGTCGAAATTGTCTTTCGATTTCTCTTTATTCTTCTCGCGGTCCCGGCCCTTAACCACGCTGGAAAATCGATTTGGTCATCTTCAATCCTTTTCTTTGATTCGTACCGGTTGTGAATCTAATTAAATCTAATTGAATTTGTACCAGTTTTGATTTGTGCCTGGAACTCGAGCAAACTTTCTTTCAACTTGTGGGCAGCGTCGAAAGTTCTCAGATTCAAACCTTTGGTGAACGCTTCAGCCGTCCAGTCGTCAGCTATGACCGGTAACAACATCCTTTCCTTTTGGAACCTGGTTACAAACTCCCGCAGCAACTTGAACTCTCCTTGTGCAATCCTGAATATATCATCCTTCCGGGCTTGCTCCTTTCTAGCCCCCGCATGGTCCTTGATGAAAGAGTCTGCGAGCATCTCAAAGGAGTCTATGGAATGCTCATACAAAAGCGAATACCAAGTCAGGGCTAGCTTCTTAAGAGTTTCCCCGAATTTCTTCAGCAAAACTAACTCAATCTCGTGGGGAGCTAAATCGTTTCCTTTCACCGCCGTTGTATAGATGGTGATATGCTACTAAGGATCTGAAGTCCTATCATACTTCGGCACGTCTGGCATTTAAAACCTCTTCGGGATCAATTTTGGTGTTGCGTTGGGTTTGTACGGCAATTGTGTGTACTTCTTTGAGTCTGGTCCCTTCAGCACTGGTGGGGCGACCGGAATTTGATCCATTCGGGCGTTTGCTTTCCTCATAAACCGCATGAGTTCGATTTTAAAGGGATCATTCTCGTTGTTGTGACCGGATCAACTCCCCCTGGCCCTATCGGAGCCGACCTTGCCCCACGGGGTATTGTTGTCGACCCTCTGCACTGTTTGATTTGTAGGAGCACTAGGAGGAACTGGACCTCGTCCATTTGCGTTGTTGGAAGCCCCTAACAACGCCTGCTTCAGCTCCATCATGACCTTATTCTGTCGTGTGAGATGGCCTATAATGGCCTCATGTTGCTCTTGCAAGACCCTTCCTGCTTCGACGACGTGCTCTTCTTTAGCATCGTCAGGAGTCGCCTCCCAAACATGACGTGGATATCGGCCACCTTAGACCGGCGTGGCCTCGTTCCCCTCGTTGCGGGTATCGCTAATAGAATCTAATTGGGCCAATTTCCCCTTTGCACTACCAAAAATGAGATTCTTGCCGTATCCGAGTTTGCTGCTCCAACCATTACCAAACTAATACCTATTCCGTTTGGTAATATCCAAAATAAATGAAAAGAGGTCGGGGTCGATAGGTGGCAGTTGACAAGGAACTTGATCCCCCCCTCCCCTCCCCCCAAAAAAAGGAGGAAGTCGCGGTCGAACTCTTATTCTGGAAATAAGTCGTGGCCCATTTACCAAGTCTACCAGATAGAAGATGATAGAGGGCCAACTATCATTGCCTTGCACAAGACGGTGGCCTTTCACTTCGAGTTCCTTCCTTCGTAAGTGTTGAGGCTGATTTCCTTGGGCCTCAAGTACTTTTGGTCTAGAAGAACTTGGCCAAACGAACTATTAATATTGCAAAAAGTACTTAATATTTTCCAATTATACTCCCTCCTATCTATAATAAGTGACCTTTTGGCTTTTTTGTTTTGGTTCAAATTAAGTGTCATTTTAACATAATAAAAAATGAATTAACTTTAATTTTTCAAATTTGCTCTTGTTTACATATCCCAAAGTGTCAAATTAATAACATACAATTTTTAATTAAGGGTAATTTAGTCAAAATACTTTTTTTAGGAGTTAGTATTTTCTTAAGAGGTGTCTAAAGACCAATAAGTCACTTATTGTGAATCAGATGGAGTATAATTTTACTTTGATTGCACACAAAGATTTTTTGAGGTGTTGAGGTTTACAGTAATCGAAGTGGAATGAGACAAAATTTTGAGATGTATTAAGATGTTTGAGATTTTCTCAAAAAGAACACAAAAGTATAGTAGTAAGTAGTAAATGAAAATTTCCACTTTATATCGAAAAGTTGACAACACTGCGGTATAAGATAACAAAGGAAATGAAAGACTTGTCATTGAGATGGAACGAACCCATAGGCCATAACCATTCGTAATAACGGAGAACAGAGGCAAATAAGGCCACGAAGCAGTTTACAAATTTGCAATCTCTAAAATAAGGGATTTAAGAGTTAAAATTAAAGTTTTTGTCCAAAACTAAGAAAGTATATTTTTGGGTTTTAGATACTATTTCGGACTCATTTGAAAATTAATCATTGTTTACCCGTAAATGGTACAATTGAATTTGTATATGGTTTATAGACAAATGAATTAATTTGATGCAAAAATAACAGACGAACTAGACAGAAATATGAGAATTAGCCTTAAAATAAAATAAACAGCAAATATCTTGGTTCCGGGCGCAGAGCTACCGGGAGCAATAAGAACAGTGCAAATAAACAAGAAAGTAAAATGTTATTTGAGCTGTTGAAGAAGTATAGTATATGCTTGTCAGAAAAATTCGTGTCCTTACAATGATGATAGAGCTCACTTTTTATAGTTACACCTAGGGAACAAGGTCCTAGGATTAAGCTCATTTTTAATGATAATTATGAGGGCCATTGAAGAATGTGTAATGATGGGCAGTGAATGTCATATTCTCTGTAACGGATCATGCGCTTAATGCTGTAGAATATTCTTCATTGAATGATACTGGATGACGGCATTTATTTTGTCTTTATGAGTATCATTTTCTCTGATGACAAGCGGGATCATTGCCTCCGGGTTTGACTATCTTCTATCTTCGGTTCCACGTGTCGCTTTCTCATGCGATCATTAAATATGAATATATTTTACCCCATACAATCACATATTTACAGTCTTGCCATCATGGATAGTGGGATTAAGTAGAAGTTTTATTGGAGAAGAAATAACTTATAACAATGACAGGAAAATTTGTATGCAGCATAACTAAGCTAGTTTGATGTATATGTTTTAAGAGAAATTTTCACAAAGCACTATCTTTTAGTAGTAATTAGCCATCTATAGGCACCATTTGCTATATTACGGAATATAGATACCTTTTCTGTGGTTATAAGATGTATTTGATGTATTTAAGCTATTGTATTCATGAATACAGTAGCAAAAATAGGCGCGAATCAGGAAAGTCCAGCTAATCAGTTGTTGTATTCGAGTGTATTCGACTGTATTCATGGAGTGAAACATGGGATTACAGCTGGACAGATTATTGTATTCGACTGTATTCACGACGTGAAATAGGGGGTTACACTGTTTAAAACGGAAAGTAAATCAATTAACATAATAGACTCCTAATATAACTCAACAAACTCAATTATAACACACAAATTTTGTATTTTTCAGTTATAAAAAAGATTCTCAACCGCAAAATACCCCAAAAATATAGCAATCTTCAGAGAAATTATATAATACATCTGAATACATAAATTATATTAATTAAAAAAATACAGTCGAATACATTCATGGCATATAGCGAGGCAATGAATACAATGAAATAGATAGAATATAGAGGGATACATTGAATACAATGAGAAAAAAAGACACTGAATACAATGAAATATATGGAATACAACGAGATACATTGAATTACAAAGAAAAAAAAGATAGTGAATACAATGAAATAGAGGCGAGATACATTGAAATGCTCTTAAAAAAAAGGTAACAGAATCTTCAAATTGCTCAACCCCAAACTTCAGACGACCTATTTTAGTCGACAATATTCCGACGACCCATCGGATTCTGACCATGATTCCATAAGCAGCAATGAGAGAAAGAAGAAGAAAACGAGAAAGATCCAATCCAATTGAAATAAGAACTTAACCTAACCCGAACCGACTGAACAAAAAATACCACTATGCTATTGAAGCACGAAAAACCAAAATTCTATTCCCTGTTTGTGGAGTTGTCCTTTAAGTTCAAATACCAAATTACCAATCTATCGCATACACAGTTGAGCTCGTCGCTGCTAGATCGCGTACAGAAAGTAAACATTCTTTCACTAAGAATAATTGATTAACTATTAGGAATATGCCGTTGCAGTCGTCGGATGCGGGAGCTGGAGCAAAATGTGAAGTGGGCTTTGCACAAATTCGGTGGAAGGAGGAGGAGATTAATTGGATGGGGAAGAGAATGAGATGTATCAAAGTAGAGAGAGAAAGAAAATAGTGTAACTGATTATCGTATTTAGTGGCTTAGGGTTAGGAGGTAACCAAAATTAAATATTTTGCTATAAACCTTAAAAGGTATCTATAGAATATAATTTTTTTAAATGTTATTTATTTAAAATAAATTAGGTCTTAACTTTTGCTATAGGAGGTAAAAATTTCTATATTTAATTAGGTGCTCTGATTTTTCCCCACGATTAATTTAGTACGTTTGTCTTTAAGGCCCGCACAAACAACGGCCCCACTTTTGCAAGTAATGACGTGGGCTCGATCACTTGGGCCGATCTTAAACGAATATCCCTCCAAAGTGCTATGAAAGTCACTAACTTGGGCCATGGGTTTTCAGGATGACCCATTGACACGTCCAAATAAGTGTTTAAGAATCTTGTTTGGCATTGCGTATGTACTATAACAATAAACCCAGTAAATTTCTACCGGTGGAATCTGGCATTGCGATTGTGCATTTCTTTAACAAAATTCGATCACCTACAATAGATCACTACTAATATTTAGTGCAAATCACTATCTCCAATTGCGTGTTCATTGTGTATGTCTTAGAAAGACCGTGGATAAAACTAAATAAAATAATATTCTTCATTTCATGCGTTTTAAAGAAAATATAATAACAAAACAAAAAAGTAAATTGTAGTTTGACTCTGTTCGGTGCCTTCATGGTCTAAACTTGTAGTAATAACTCCATGTAATCACAAAGTGTAATCTACTTTTATGATAGGATATTTATGCATTTACTGTTTGTGAAATAAGTTGAGCAAAGCACTAACTGTAGAAAAGCTAGTCAGATTTCACATTAGATACTTTACCATTTTAGGTAAAGAAACTGACAATTATCATTTACTTTTAACCTATCCTTGAGGAAAACATAATTAAATTGAAAGTTCCACAATTAATAAGTAGGAATTATTTAATGCAACAGCAATTAATTGGCACTCTAATACATTTTTATCATTAGATAATTATTATAACTAAAAGCTAATAGCAAGGGTATATGTTGTTTTCGACATGCAATCGACCCCAATATGAAGGCTTTCAGTATATTAAATTAAATAATTTAACTTTTTCTAGGAATGATGTAAAAATTATAGATTCAAGTTATATAAACTCGCAGAAAGAAAAACAATAAAATCCTTTTTTTAAGAAAATATAAAAAGAAATAACTTAAAAAAACTATTTTTTAGTAATTATTTTAAAACCACTTTAGCGGAGATTTTCCTTTTTCCTTTTCTGGAGACGCAGTTTAAACATATAATTAATTGCGAATCCCCTGCATCTTTCTAATTCTCCTATATATACGTGTCCTTCGCGTCCTCTTACTCACGCCAAAATCATGATCAGTCTTTTCTTTCTCGAGCCATCTCTTTCACTCTCAGTGTTCGTATCATCAAAATTTTTATGTTTCATTCTCTGTAACGCATAATTTTACTTTTTCAGTTTTCTTCTCTGATATATCGTTTAATAAGATTTATTTTTATTTTTTTCTCAAAAAAGAAAAAAAGAAGAAAAGAAGTTCATTATTTCAAACGTTCAAAGTGAAAGTATGTCTTCATTTGGAAATGAGGTAAGTCTAATAGCTTGTCGATTTTGTGACCAAATCTACCCAAATGCTACAACCCTTATGCGTCATTTTCTTGACAATGAATGCATTAATATGCCTCAATTTGGAAATGAACCCCAAAATCCAAATGAGGTAAGGTTTACAGTTTGTCAATTTTGTGACCAAATCTGCTCAGATGTTACCGGCCTTATGCGCCATTTTATTTACGATAAATGCCCAGTGATGGCTGTGTCGAGTGATGGCAAATCCCTAATTCCTAGATATGAGGCTTACGAAAATGTGATCAATTCCGTTCACCTCACTGTTTCTTTCATTAATAAAACACAACTTTTTTTCATGAACCCTTGTCCTAGATTTCATGGGTTGCCTCCCCAGAATGTACCTCAAAGGACAAGGGAACCACAAAACAGGTATGGCTTTGGTCAATTCTTCATCTAATAATCCGTTACTATTTTAGACATTTATACATAAATTAATTTATATAATATAATTAATTCTTGCTATGTGCAGGGTTAATCCGATTTACCGGACAAGACCATTTATTAAGAAACTGGAGAAGCCAATTCCTGAAATAATTGTTATTCAAGACGACGATGAAGATGAGGAAATGAAGTTGGATTTGACCTTGAAGTTCTAGAGATTCTCAAAATGGATTTGGATTATTACTTTATGTTGTAATAGTGTTAGTTGATGGTTGTCCTAATTATCTCCGTATTTGCTCTGTTTCATTTATGTGAACTTTAAATTTTGTTGTTTTCTAAAGATATATGTTTTTCCCTTGAAACTAAGTGTGCTTCTTCTGCTTTAATTAATTATTTTGTGCTGTTGTATGTGTTCAAATGACTTAGAGTGCAAATCAACAAAATAATTACCAACTACTCCTTTCGTTCATTTTTATTTGTCCATTATATTAAAAATATATTTTTATTTTTACTTGTCCTCTATACTAAATCAAGAGAAAAATAAACTTTTTTTTTCTTTTTATTTTACCCTATCATTAACTACTCATTCCCCAAATCATTTTCCAATACTTTTGAAAATGCTATCGTTATTACGGGTAAAATAGTAAAATATATATTTTATTTATTTTTTCTTAAAAGGAGTATAAAATCATAAGTGTGAAACTAAAAGTGAACGGAGGGAGTACATATCAAGAAGTTGACCAATCATCATGACGTTTGTTAGGCTCTAATAGACTTTTTTTTTGGAATTTAGTAAATGTACACTACTAGAAATCCGCTAATTAGCGACCATAAAAAGCGACCAACGTTGCTCTGTTCAGGCAAATTACCGACCAAAACGCGTCCAAACAGGCTTGGTCGCTATTTTGGTGGTCGATTTAGTATACTGACCAAGGTTGGTCGCCAATTATCGACCAAGGTTGTTGATAAAGGTAAAAGGACCAACTGTATAATTTAAAGCACATACCGACCAACTTTGGTCAGTAACATATTTTAATAATTTAATTTTACCGACCAAAGTTGGTCGGTGTATTTAAATTACGTTATTTTATTGATTATTAAAATTTAAAAATTAGCGACCAAAGTTGGTCGGTAAAGTAAAATATATATTTTTTTTAAAAAAAATAAAATTTAACCATACCGACCAAAGTTGGTCGGTAAAGTAGAAATCTAGGTAATCCTTGTTCATTAACCGACCAACTTTGGTCGGTAATTTTAATTTTTTATTTTTAAAAAAAAATTAAGCGACCAACCTTGGTCGCTAATCAGCAGAAAATTATTTTTTTAATTAGATACCGACCAACTTTGATCGATTTTCTGGGTTTTAGTTTTGGCATAAAATGCCTATTTTGGCAGCTACACCACCTGTCAGAATACCAAAATCCCTAAACAACGTATATATCGGTTATTTTCAGGAAAATTGTGGTTCAAATATGATTTTAGGTATTGACAAATAAGAGGCCTTTGGGCAGCAGGAAATGAATTAAAGATTTTCCATAGAAGTGGATTTGAGAAATATCAATAAGGGTCATTTTTATATATTCCCACTTTTGGTGTTACCACTGAAGTTATACCCGTATTGTATAAAATTTTACAAAGTGTACCCCTTCGAATTTGAATTAGTTCAATTTCTTCAATGCAATTTCAGAAATTAAATTTGAAAGATATTTTATCTTTCAAATGTAACTTCACAAATTTGAAAATGAAGTAGTTCAACCTCTTAACTTCATAAATCAAATCTAAAGTTTTTTTAAATAGTTCAATCAATTGAATGCAACTTCAGATTTCGAATCTTAAGTTCTAAAACATAAACTTGTCTTTCGAATTTCAATAATCCGATACACGATTCAATGACCAAATCTACTCTTAAAGAGCTCAAATTTGAAACATAATTTTCAAATATCATAAAGAACAAATTTCAATAATCAAATTATCAAACAACAACAAATTTAACAAACTCATTTTGCAACTAAGAAGAAGAAGAAGAAACTCTAAGCACAAAGAAGAAGAAAACAATAATAAAGAAGAAAAAAAAAGTACATGTATCCGAAGTTATCCAAAAATTGGGTATCACTTAATTTTTTTAGAAAAATTGGGTTGGGCTTACGGGTCGTGTAACTTTGGGATTTTCCTTCATTCCTAATGTTATTTTCCCATTTGGATGATTTTGTTCTTTAGATACTAGAACACCAATATAATATAGAGCCACTAGTTTCATGGTACGCGCTTTGCACGTGTACCCCATCTCAATAAATATTTAATTTTAAAAATTACATAAATAATATTTACACAATTCTTTGGGTAATGAAATAAAAAGTAGATTTCTTGAAAACGATGAATGTTGATCCCATTTAACTAACTCAATAAAGAAAAATAATCCTTCTCTATAAAAATCTGTAAATACTTTATTCTTACTTGTAAAGACATAGAAGGAATATCTTATGAAATTTGTTGTTATTTCTGTGGCTTAATATTAAAAACAAGCAAGTAATGCATAAACATTGTTATCAGAATTCTGTATAGATTTATCAAATAAAACCTATTGAAAATTAAAAGATTTATTTCTTTAGAGATTTAGGAATGAAGAGATTGTCCTTATAGCTCAAGAAAATTAATGACTATAGGGTAAAGTCTAAAAATGACTAATAATGAGTTAATATTTTACAATAGATAACTTAGAGATATATAACAAAACACCGAGAGTTGTCATTTGCTAGAATAAATAAAAAATAAAGAAAAATAATTGATAAATTCATTTAATATACACAATATTATCTTCTACTATTTTATCTTTATTGTTTCAAGTGCGCATTTTTACCAATTTGATTCGAAATATTATACTATAAGTAATTATTTCCTATTGTCTAATTGTTTTTAGCACCATTTTTCTCCTTTATAAAAATAAATTTATGTACCGTAAGGGGTCTTTTAATTGTAAAAAGTTATATTGCGATTATTTTGTGAAAATTATAATACAAAAAATAAATAGTAACGAAAATATTTTGGATATACTTTCAATTGATAAACATTTGATTCATTGAATTAAAAATAGAGTATATGGAGTACAATATAAAAAAACATGTTTGATTTTTTCATATATAAGGTTGGATAATATTCTTAACTTTAATCTTAGTCTTCTAGAAAGAATTTGGAATAAGCGCTTTGGAGAAGAATATTTAGGTCATTTAATTATTTTATCCTGGGATAACTAATTCCCAAATATTATCCCACATTAAATGTAGAATAAGTGTCACGACCCAAATTCTACTATAGGCCGTGGCACCCAACGCTTCCGCTAGGCAAGCCAACGGTGAACTAATCACGCGATCCCTCTTTTTAAGATTTTTCCAAGTAATTAAACTTTCTTTAATTTAAAAGATTTAAGAATTAATAGTTTTAAATAGATAACACGAAAGCAACTGAGTGCAATCATAACCATAGAATAAAACCAAAACCACAAGTCTACTAGTATGTGCCAAGACCTAGTGTCACAAGTGTATGAACATTCTAGTAGAATATACAAAAGAATACTAGTCTACTGTCTCAAGTGAAATAGACAGAAAATATAAGCAAAAGAAAGACTCCAGCTGCTGCAGAACGGCTCGGAAGGCAGCTCACTGTGAAGTCTCGAAGTGGTAATCAAGTGCGCACGCCGGACTGATATCCAGATGCATTCGCCTCAGATCCTACATATTTAAGTGCAGAAGTGTAGCGTGAGTACATAAACAACATGTACCCAGTAAGTATTTAGTCTAACCTCGAAGAAGTAGTGACGAGGAGTCGACTTCGACACTTACTATGGGCCGACAATATAGTAATATGAAATTCCAATTAAACATGATAGATATAAATGACAATAGAACTCAGAGTAAGAAATAAATAAACAATCCTTTCACCGTTAGTAAGAACCGAATCATTTCCCTCATTTAAACACGTAATTTCTCAAGTCAATGAATTAATATCAAATATAAAGGGACTTCCAGCTTTATTATCATGCACGAATTATGCCGAGGACATACGACCCGATCCACATATACATATACATAAACTGTGTACACTGCCGAGGGTCAAACAGCACGAACCATAGATGCATCTATTAACCTGTCGAGGCGAACGGCCTGCTCCCATGAGAGTTGTTGAAAAGTTACCCCGCTTGTGAAAAAATACTTGCGACGTCGTAGAATATAAATTTCTCAAGTTACCATAATGTCCCTCAATTCTTTCCAAATAAAGAAATTCAACTTGAAACTTTTAAAATCTTATAATCCTCAACCTTAGCCCTATTCAATACAATTAACAAACATAATCAAATAACGGTGTCCACAAAGCATGGTGTAAACCTAAAACTACCCGGACATAAGCATGAATAGTAGCTACGTACGGACTCTCGTCACCTCGTGCATACGTAGCCCCCACAAATAGCAGCACATTTTAAGTTCACCTATGGGGTTAATTCCCTCTTGCAAGGTTAGAAAAACGACTTACCTCGCCTCAAAGCCTACTTTCCGGTCCAAGATTATGCCCAAACCCTCAACTTTGACAAACGACTCGAAACTAGTCAAATATTATATAAAATAATCAATACATGTTTAAAAGTTCATATCCTATATATCAAAGTGATTTCCCAAGCCTATTTGAAGAATCCCTAAAATTCACACCCGGGCCCATGTGCCCGGATTCCGGAAATTTTCGAAGAAAGTTGTTACCCAAACCTCATGAACTCAAATATATGATTTTTACTAAATTCCATACCAAATTTCGTGGTTAAATCTCATTTATCAAAAACCTAGGTTTACACCTAAACCTAGGATTTTCACTAATTTACATGTTATAATCTACCGGCAAACCATGTATTTAACACACATTGTGTAGAAATTACTTACCTCAAAGTGCTAGGTGAAATCCTTTCTCTAAGAGCTCCAAAAATCGCCCAACAATGGAATAAATGAGTCAAAAATCCCAAAGTCCCGTATTAAATGGAGTGGTCTGCCATCTGCAATTTTCGCACCTGCGGTGCCACTGACGCACCTACGATTCTGCTTCTGCGGACCAAATCGCGCAGGTGCGGACAAAGGCCAGGCTTCCTCCTCTCGCTTCTGCACTCAGGCCATCACACCTGCATATTTGCACCAGCGGCAAAAGGAGCGCATCTGCAGCACTGCCCGCTCTTGCGGTGACTGCCTTCGCACCTGTGCCCTCGCAGGTGCGGTCCATCTTATGCTTCTGCGATGACTGGTCAACCCATCCTAGTCCGCTTCTGTGCCCTTTGGCTTGCTTCTGCGAGCTCGCACCTGCGGCCCTTTCCTCGCAGGTGCGATTACACCAGAAGTCTGGTGCTTCAGCTGATGCATTTCCAAGTCCAACTTGGCCTGAGCTTCGTCCGATTGACAGTTGGAGCCCTGGGCCCTGCCCGAGCATGGCAACAAGTTTGAAATCATAAAATGGACTCGCTCGAACTCTCAGAATGCCCAAAACAACATCAAATCTAACAATCATACCCCCATTCCAATTGGATCAAAATATGAACTTTAAGTTCTTCAATTTACTTCCAATGCGCCGAAACATACTTAAACTAGTCGGAATGATACCAAATTTTGCGTGCAAGTCTTTAATGACATTATAGAATTATTCTCGATCTCGGAATTCCATTTGGACCTCGATATTACCATAACCTACTCCAAACCAACTTTAAAGAACTTCAAAACCTTCAAAGAACAACCTTTCACTATTAGGCGCCAAAATGCTCCCGGGTCATCCAAAATATGATCCGAACATACGTCCAAGTCCAAAATCATCATACAAACCTATTGGAATCGTCAAATCCTGATTATGAGGTTGTTTGCTCAAAATGTTGACCGAAGTCAAACTTAGACTTTTTAGCCAATCTTAAGGAACCAAGTGTTCCGATTTCAATCCGAACCCTTAAAAATCCCAACCTAACCATCCCCGCAAGTCATAAAACAGTAAAAGCATGTATGGAAAGTATTATTTAGGGGAACAGGGTTCTATAAAGAAAAACGACAGGTCGGGTCGTTACATTCTCTTCCTCTTAAACAAATGTTCGTCCTCGAACAGGATTAGAATCATACCTGGAGTGTTGAATAAGTGTGGATATCTGTCCTGCATGTCCTCCTCAGACTCCCAGGTTGCCTCCTTGACTGGATGGCCCCTCCATTGAACCTTTACCGAGGAAATCCTCTTGTATCTTAACTGGTGAACCTTCCTATCAACAATGGCAACTGGATCCTCCTCATAACCCAGGCTCTCATATAACTGAATAGTGCTGAAATCTAAGACATGTGACAAGCCGGCATGTGTTTACCGTGAAAATGGTAACGACAATTAAATTTGTAAAATGGGACTCTAAAAATATGTGATCTATTCCCGAGCTAGTTGTTAGAGCAGACGATACTAATAATATAAAATTTAATGATGGATCGTGAGTTAAAACGAGATAATGATCGAACCGAAGGGCCTGCTACCCGGATGTAGGTTTGGTCGATGGGGGCTTCGGGGTCGACCTCGAGGTCGAGCTCGGGCTATCGGGGACAATCGAGGGTAGTATAACAGTTAGAGGTATGATCAAATAAAGCTCTTTATAGTCGAAACTAAATTATACGATGAAGAACAAATATAAAATGAAGAACACATATAAAGGCGAAGGATATCGAGGTATTCTCGGAACAGTAGGAGCCAATAAGCTTTTAGAGAAGAGAGAGAGAGAGATATTATTGCACTTATGGAGAATTGTTGGAGCTCTGCCTTACAGGGTATTAATGACTCTCCTTTTATAAGAAGGGGAGCCAAAACTTAGTACAAGAGACGTTGTGTGATAAAGAAAAAGAGATGGGTCAGCCAACTAGCTTTATGACGTGTGCATGGGCCGACGTTGAGCTGTTTGAACAGACTTAGTCGACCCCGGATACGTTCTTCGGGAACTTTCTTCGTTCTTCGGGGTTTCGTTCGATTGGATGTTGACCTATCTCGAGAAAAATGTCCGGCTCGAGATCCCGGATCTCTTTGTCGAAGCATTTTGCTAATCAGAAGTCGGTCCTCCGATTTCAACGTGCACAGATAGTCTCCGCATTTCTTAGAGGGTAGCGATAAGAAATGTTTTTGACACCCCATTCCGCGGGCTCTTGAAATGACATCGTGCCGATGGCGTAGCCCCTCTCACGAATGTCGAGGCATTTCACCTTTTCGCTCCTCCAGGGTCATTTAGAAATATCGCGACTCCTTGTTCTTCGGGATTTTATCGATTCAGCTTCCATGAACACATTAATCGCGCCTATGTTACGCTTTTCAAGGGCAGTAATGGCGTCGTCGGTTACTTTGCAGTCCCCCTATATATGGGGCTTCTTGTGATTAGCTTTTCATTCAAACTTCCTTCGATATCCATGCTTCTCTCCTTTCATGCCATTTTTTAGTCTTTGCTATGTTCGAGGCCTACAGCCTCAAGATCTTATGCCATATATGTCATGCTCCAACTCTCGATCCTTTTTTGGCTGGACGAATTTGCGCCGCCGTGATGTTATTGTTGTTGTTGTTGTTGTTGTTGCTATTGCTGCTGTTGCTATTATTGTCCCCATTGGCTCGGAGCGATGGAGTAGGAGGTTGATTTTCTCTGAACCGGGGAAGAAATTCGGATTATGCACCGCTGCTCAAGAGGGGGCTCTAATTACACACCGCTGCTCACCCTCCTTCCTCGGTTTGGCGTGTTACATCCTCTTTGGATTCCTGAGGAGTATGGTGACGGTCTCCACTGGCTGTTGCCTCCCGGGCCGGGGCAACATTTCAAGAAATGGCTTCGAGATGGTGGTACAAGCGGAGTTCGTATTACCCAAATTTTTCGCCCAGCCACTTCCCGTCTTCTTCCGGCATCTCTTCGTCATTTTTCTCTTTTCCCCCGCTTCCCTCTTCTATACCCTTCTTTTTGGAGATGCCATTCTGGGAGGATTTAGGATGAGATCCCTGAGGGGATCGGACACGGAAGATATTGTCTCTGAGGTCATACGCCTGAGAGGGTGATAATGGAAGCGCAACATAAACAGGCTAGATCCTTAGGCTTGCATATTACCTGTATTTCTTCGCTCTTTGTGTATAATGTAATCATATGTAAGGATCTTTCGAGAATTGCTGTAAGTGAATACTTGTACAAATACAAAAGACATTTTCTTGGTTTCTTCCTTTGATATTTTCCGTGTTCCTTTATATTTTTTGGCAGCTTTGAGTGCATGGTCCCGTTACGTCGTCTACGCTACTGGCCTCGGGCGCGGGTGTTGCATCCGGCCTCTTGTTGACGAACTGGCTGCATGTGGGGTCCTTTTGTGACTTCCCCAGCCATGCCCAAATTGGGCTAACAACCTCGGGCCGCCGGGGCCCTTTTTCCGCACGAAAGTGTGGTCGAAGCCTTCGGACCTCATGATGGCCGTTGAGAAGAAACTCGTTTGAGGATCCGTGGTCTCGGAACACCGGTAACTTCTCGGAGGTGATCTCTGAATGGAGATCTGGCTGTGCTACGGGCCGTCCTGGTCATTACTCGGAGCCCGTTTTGTATGGGCGTTTGTTAAGTATGCCTCACCCTCTTCAAGTCATCCTCCTATGGCGAAGGCTTCCTGGGGCTGTATGCCAATTTGGTGGAGACGTTGTCGGTCTGCTTTGGGCATTGTCTCGCTATGGCGGAAGTCCTTGGGGTCGGAGTTGGCATCGGGGGTCGGTGCCTTTGATTGGTGCTGGCTCGTTCCGGCCTTTTTCTTACGCGCTTGTGAAGTTGCTTCTGTCCGGGGATTCCCGGAGCTTGCTAATTTTATGGCGCTTGGCGGATCATGCCCTTAGCATCTATTAAACCGGGCATGGCAATAGATGAGATATGTGCTTCATACTCGTGAGGGAGCTTTTATTGGGGCGAGACTGACCCGTGCCTCCGAGGAGAGTGCATTGTCTGAGCCAGATGTTTTTCAGAGTGGCGGTTCCTTATGTCCAACAAGGGTTGGGCTGCTAGGAAGGTGTTTGGTCGTTGAGTAGGCTTTGCCGGCTTCGCTTTGTGGTCGATTTCGGCATGATCCCTCCGCATCTTGGATCTTTGAGCTTCGATTCGAGTTGATATGGCTGTCGAACTGTGCCTTGATTCTTCAAAGAGTCTGGATCGGGAACAGCCAGTGCCCGGACTGGCATAGTACTAAGCTGAACCGAGGATGGTGAAGGAGTGGCAATTTATCACCGATGATTTGAGCCAGGCCGGAGCGGGCCTTCGAAGGGAGTGTTTGCTTGCCGGGACTTATGCCGGGGGTATCGCTTTTCTGTAAGAATTTGCTTGAGCGAAGGTAGTCGGGCGTGGTGCCCGGCTCGTTTATGGCTAATGCCCTGAAGAACGAGGCCGGGGCCGGTAGGCCGCCATTTTTCGGAGCGTCGACCTTGCCACTCTGCGTTTTGCCTCTTACAAACTATGCTTGTAGACTGAGAGCGCATCTTACATATATATTCATAAAAAATGAGAGGAGTCATGAATTCTTACCTTCCTTTATATTGCTTTTGATTCGGCAGACGGGTTTCCGTGTTTCGGCGGGACCCTCGTGGATTTAGAACCGATCTATTCAGGCCAGGGGACCTTTTGAGCGCGATTTGCTGACGTGAGCAGGCGTGGGAACCTTTACATTCTGCCTAGCTGTTTCAGACCTTGAGTCAGGTTTTTTTTTTGTCTAGTTGGTGCGGGCGAATGTTCGAGCCGAGGTTGTGATGAATGATACCAGGTCGGGGCAGAAAATGGCGGTTTACCCGAGGAGCACCGATGCCGCTAAAGTTGAGTTACGAAAGACCCTCGATCGTGCCAAAAATAGCAGAGAGTACGTGAGGTGCGGATTGGAGGGAAGTCTTTGAGGAGTTTCACGCAAAGGGGCTTTGATCTTCTGAGGGAGATCGAGCAAGCCAAAGGAGAGGAGCATGATGTCAAATTCCTATTGTCCGATGCCGAGGATGATGAGGAGGAGACCGCTGGGCTATGACTTCCGGAAAAAAGCGGAGTGATAGTTTCTTGCCTCCTTTGTTATATATACACAGTTTTCAATTTTCTACGGAGGTTGGGGTTGCGCTTTGTCGTCAGCATGTAGCGATAAGAGGGGGAACCCCGCAACTTATACTTTCGTATTTCTGCTTGTTGAAATTTCAATAGGGTCGATTCGTTCCCGGACTCGCTCCAGGGCTTGTATGTTTTTGTCGGGTTCAGTCTCGGACTCGGGATCTGACTCGAGCTTAATTTATCCTCGAGATTTGGCGCTCGTATGGGTTAGAGACGACGGCTTTTATTTCTCGCCCTTGGGCATTTTGGTTGTTTTAACTTATTTTGGGTCCAGTCTCCGAGTTGCGTTGCGATTCGAGCTTTGATCGACCCTTAAGCTGTCAGTTGTGGCTGGCGACAAGCGCTCTTACGCTTTTTCATCGTAGAGACCTTCTAATATGTGGCCCGTAGGCTTGTTTAGTTAGCTATCTTGGATCCGGTCTCCGAATCGCGTTATGATTTGAGCTCACTTTAATCCGCAAGTTGTCAATTTTGCTAGCGACAATGTCTCTTACGCTTTTTGGTCGTAGAGACCTTTTGATATGTGGCCCGTAGGCTTGTTTAGTTAACTATTTTGGATCCGGTCTCCGAATCACGTTACGATTCGAGCTCACTTTAATCCTCAAGTTGTCAATTTTGCTGGCGACAATGGCTCTTACGCTTTTTGGTCGTAGAGACCTTTTTGATATGTGGCCCGTAGGCTTGCTTAGCTGGCGACAATGGCTCTCATGTTGTTTTTGCCCGTGGGCTTTTTGTAGGCTTGTTTTCCGTTCGTTTAGGTCCTTTGAAAGAGTTTTTCCTGATCCGTCGTCGGTTCTATAAGAACCTCGATTTCAAGTCATTATTGGCGATATTTCGAGCACCTCGGAAGGTTCATAGGCTGTTTTTTTGCCTGTTGAGGGAAGCCTGTTTTAACCGGTTCTTTCTGAAGTATATTTGAAGTAGTGGCCTGCGATTTTGTTTAGCGATGGTCGGACGTCCGCGAGTCACGTTATTTTGGTTGTATCAGCCGTTTTCACCGTAGTCATGTGCGTTTGGCCGTAGCCATTTTTGATCTCGAGTGATAGTTTAGGCGTCTACAACAAGGGTATGCCCTTTCGGGGTTCTTACAAATGCGACGTATAGCCTAAACTTCGGGATTTTCATGCCTGTTGAGGTCTTACAATTTGTCATGCCTATTAAGGTCTTACAGTTTTGTCATGCCTATTGAGGTCTTACAGTTTTTTCGGTGATGTAGCATGGCGATTGTCGTCAGTCTCCGAGTCATCAAGTTGTTTAAGCATGAAGACCGCTTCTTGTGAACTAGGAGCTGCGTTTTTGGGGCTTTACGAACCCGGAGCTCCAAACCTGGAGTTGCACGAGTTCCCAATTACTGGCATTAAGTCTCCGATTATTTCGGGATGCATTTGGTGAAGAGAACCCTGCCGGGAATACAATGTGATTTCCCCGTTCGGAGAACGGAGTGCTGGAAGGCGTCCTTTGACCCGTTGGCGCAATATACCTTGTTGGGTTGGCCCGACCTATATCGGGCCAAGGCTGATTACTTGCAGGTTTGTCCCGCCTAAAGAATATTGTGGTTTCATAGCCTCGACCCGGAGGCCGTTTGGGGTGCTTTGAACTGTTGGCACTTGTTCCTGCATTTTTCGGGATGTTTCAGGGGAAAGATTCGTTATTTTACTCTGGGAAGGAGTTTCCTCCTCCAAAAAGTATTTTTTTTGATTTGTTTGATACAATAGTACATATTTTTGCCGACGAGGACTGAATACACTGGTGTTTCGATGCATCGTTTTCTTATAGGAAACCTTGTCTGGTATTTTCCAAAATTCCCACGAGCAGGCCGCTTTTCGGGGGGAATGCCTTCTCGCTTTTTCAATAGCCGCAGGGTTTGTTCTGAATATTTTGCGGAGTTCCCCTCCTGGTGGCTTGCAGACGTTGCCTCGTTAAAAACCTTGCCGGTAAAAACCTTTCTTTTTAGGATAAAAACTCGATCTAAGGAAAAGAGTGCAACAGGTGCGCCTTTGGGGCTTCGGGGTTCCGTAGCAGTACTAACGTCTAGGCAGCTTCCGGTTTGGGTGTCTTTGCGAGGGTTAATCTCAGATTTGAAAAAATTTAACATAGGAAAAGGAATGGTTGTACCTTAAAGCTACATGCGCAGGCGACGTCTTGGGACTTAGCCTATTATAACTTCCTAGGGGCGGAGATGCGGCGCAAATTTTTTTACATTGCTTTGTGAAGTTCGACCGGGGTCGAGACCTAGTCTGATCGTGGTTTCATTTGGGGGTGGAAATGTGAGCGTTGGTACTACGTCGTGTATAGCGAACATTTCCCTTGCCGCGTGCTGTTCCCCACAGACGGTCTTGATCCCATCCTTTGTCGGAAATTTTATCACCTAATGGAGGGTGGATGGCACTGCTCTCATGCAGTGTATCCAGGGTCGTCCGAACAAGGCATTATATCTCATATCTCTCTCGATGACATGCAACTTGGCGTCTTGGGTTGTGCCAGCCATGATAATCGGGAGGATGATTTCTCTCTTTGTTGTTTCGCTAGCCATGTTGAAACTATTGAGGACCCGAGTGGCGGGCATGATTTGTTCGAGCAGCCCGAGTCGTCTATTACCTTCACCCTGATGATATTGGCCAAGCTTCCTGGATCCACGAGTACACGTTTTATCTGAAATGAATTTATAAGAAAGGATATTACCAGGGCGTCGTTGTGGGGTTGAGACAGGGCTTCAGTGTCTTCTTCGCTGAACGTGAGGGCGTCTTCTGGGATATATCCCCGAGTCCATTTTTCCCTAGTGATGGATATCTTTGTTCTTCTCACTACCGGTTCCGGTGGGGCATCAACGCCTCCTATGATCATGTGGATGACATGTTGCGGTTCGTTTGCCTCGTTTTTCTTGGTCGCCTCCCTCTCTCAGAATTGATTTTTGGCCCCATCGCTGAGGAATTCCTGGAGATGCCCTTTGTTGAGTAGTTGAGCCACTTCCCCTCGTAGCTGATGGCAGTCCTCGGTCCTGTGACCGTGCGTGTTGTGAAACTCGCATACTATGTTGTAATTTCTCTGCGAAGGGTCTGATTGTATCGTTTTGGGCCACTTGGCGTCCCTGATCTTGCCGATAGCGAACACGATGTATGAAACATCGACGCAGAAGTTGTACTCCGATAAGTGGGGCATGTTAGCTGGTGCTATGTTTCGATCGAACCTGGTTTTGTTGATGAGTCCTCGAGGGTCCTATCCTCGATTTATCTTTCGATCGTTGTGACGTAGGTTGCGTCTTGGGACGTTCCTCCTGTCTTCGAGGTACGACTGGTACCTTTCTTTGTTTGGTCTTGCTTCCCTTACCAGGAGTCTGCTTGGGTATACCGAGCTCGAAGGGGCTCCTAGTTGGTTGTCCTCGGCCCTGATCTTTGACTGGTACTGGTTGTGGACGTCCGACCAAGTCACGGCCGGGTATTCGATCAGGTTCTGCTTCAGCTGTTTCGAGGTCACCGAGCTTCGTTCGTTCAGGCCTTGGGTGAAGGCCTGTACCGCCCAGTCATCGGAGACGAGTGGCAGCTCCATTCATTCCATTTGGAAGCGGGACACGAATTCCCGCAGCATCTCATTCTCTCTTTGCTTGATTTGGAAAACGTCGGACTTCCTCGTTGCTACCTTGATGGCTCCCGCATGTGCTTTTACGAAGGAGTCTGCTAACATGGCGAATGAATCTATGGAGTCGGGAGCTAAGTTGTGATACTGCATCATGGCCCCCTTCGAAAGTGTTTCTCCGAATTTTTTCAGCAACACGGACTCGATTTCGTCATTTTTATATCGTTGCCTTTTACAGCGCAGGTATAGGAGGTGACGTGCTCGTAGGGATCGGTGGTACCGTTGTATTTGGGGAGTTCCGACATCTTGAATTTTTTAGGAATGGGCTTCGGGGCCGCTTCCTCCGTTAACGGCCTCTGTATAAATTTCTTCGAATCCAGACCTTTTAGGACCGGGGGTGCTCCTGGGATATGATCCACTCGAGAGTTGTAGGTCTCGACTTTTTTATCGTTGGCTGCAATCATTTTTTCACCTAATTCGATCCTTTTGGTAAGATCCTCCAGCATCTTCACTATGGTGGGGTCAGCCACTGACTCGATATCATTTGATCTTTCGGGTATTTGCTCGGCGGGGGGAGCTATCTCCGGTGCTGGTGTGCCGGGAGTTCTCGGATGGCTTTGCAACTGAGCAATGGCCAGTTGTTGTGCCTGCAACATTTCAAAAATAACGTGAAGACTAACTTCCTGTTCTTACCGGGCCAGGGTTTTTTGAACTTCCTGTCGGTCGCTGTGTCGCACGCTTCTATCAGTGTGAGAAGTTTCGTTGACTTGCTGTGCGTCCTGTGAGTCCGCGTCCGCTAGTACTGGTCCGGGTGCATTATCGGGATCCTGTAGTGGTGATTCGGCGGCCGGGATAGCTACACCATTTTCCCCGTGATCTTCGAGGCGGTCGTTCTCAACTTTGTTTACTGAGCCAGACATTTTTACCTGAAATCAAAGGATCTTGGACAAGAAAAAGTGTGAAAGATGATATGCGTTTGTGTGATGAAACTAGCAAGAAAATAATCACTATTATTTTTAGCCCCACGGTGGGCGCCAAACTGTTTACCGTGAAAATGGTAACAATAATTAAATTTGTAAAATGGGACTCTAAAAATACGTGATCTATTCCCGAGCTAGTCGTTAGAGCAGACGATACTAATAATACAAAATTTAATGATGGAGCGTGAGTCAAAACGAGATAATGATCATACCGAAGGGCCTGCTACCCGGATGTAGGTTTGGTCAATGGGGGCTTCGAGGTCGACCTCGGGTCGAGCTCGGGCTATCGGGGATAATCGAGGGTAGTATAGCAGTTAGAGATATGATCAAATAAAGCTCTTTATAGCCGAAACTAAATTATACGATGAAGAACACATATAAAGGCGAAGGATATCAAGGTATGCTCAGAGCAGTGGGAGCCAATAAGCTTTTAGAGAAGAGAGAGAGAGATATTATTGCACTTATAGAGAATTGTTGGAGCTCTGCCTTACAGGGTATTAATGACTCTCCTTTTATAAGAAGGGGGAGCCAAAACTTAGTACAAGAGACGTTGCGTGATAAAGAAAATGAGATGGGACAGCCAACTAGCTTTATGACGTGTGCATGGGCCGATGTTGAGCTATTCGAACGACTTAGTCGACCCCGGATACATTCTTCGGGAACTTTCTTCGTTCGTTGGGGTTTCGTTCGATGTTACCTTCGACTGGATGTTGACATATCTTGAGAAAAATAGATGGCTCGAGATCTCGGACCTCTCTGTCGAAGCATTTTGCTAATCAGAAGTCGGTCCTCCGATTTCACTATGCACAGCATTATACCTCCGGAGCATAGACACGCGAAAAATCGGATGTACTCCCGATAAAATGGGAGGTAAGGCAAGCTCATAAGAAACCTCTCCAACTTGTCTCAACACCTCAAATGGGCCTATAAACCTTGGGCTCAACTTGCCCTTCTTCCCAAATCTCATAATCCCCTTCATCGGCGAGACTTTCAAGCGAACCTTCTATAAATCACGCACCTTCTGATTCGCATAACTCTTCTGTCTGGACTGTGCTGTGCGAAATCTCTCCTGAACAAACTTTACCTTTACCAAGACATCCTTCACCAATTCAGTACCATATAACTTAGCCTCGTCAGGCTCAAACCACCCGATGGGAGAAAGACATCGCCGACCATATAGAGCCTCAAATGGAGACATCTCGATGTTGGACTGATAATTATTATTGTAAGCAAACTCGGCCAAAGGTAAGAATCGATCCCACTGCCCTCCAATGTCAATCACACATGCTATGAGCATGTCCTCCAAGATCTGAACTGTCCGCTCCGACTGCCGGTCGCTCTGTAGATGAAATATGGTGCTGAGCTCTACACGGGTCCCCAACTCACTCTATACGGCTCTCCAAAAATGCGAAGTGAACTGAGGGCCTCTATCTGATATGATGGAAATAGGCATACCATGCGACCGAACTATCTCCTGAATATAAATATGGGCAGACCTCTCTGAAGTATACGTAGTCACAACTGGAATGAAGTGTGCCGACTTGGTCAACCTGTCAACAATGACCCAAACTACATCAAACTTTCACAAGGTCCGCGGCAACCCAACTATGAAGTCCATAGTAATGCGCTCCCATTTCCACTCTGGTATAGTCATTTGCTGGAGAAGGCCACCTGGCCTCTAGTGCTCATACTTAACCTGCTGACAATTTAGGCACCTAGATATATACTCAACTATGTCTTTCTTCATCCGCCGCCACCAATAATGTTGTCTCAGGTCCCAATACATCTTCGTAGCACCTGGATGAATGGAACACCGAGAACTGTGTGCCTCCTCTAGAATCTTCTCTCTCAAGCCATCGACATTAGGAACACATAGACGACCTTGGAGTCGCAGAACGCTTTAAGTTTATAAAGCCACGAAAATGATGCGCTTGAGTTCCTTTTAGATCTTGATAAAAAGGGGAATCATGCCTATCGACACATAGACTTTCTAAGACCTGGCATAGAGCAGGGTGATTGAATCTAACGGGTTACACGGTAGCGACCCTCAGTATGGAATCCAGGTACTGTGGAGTACAATGAAGAATTGTGGATCCTCCCGACCATAAAAAAGGAGTTGATAGAGGGAGGAAATCTGCTCTCGAGTCGCAAAACACAATTCCGTATTGAGGAAGTCCCGCACCATGACCTCGTACTCCCTGGGTGAGAGTCCCTGGGTTTGTAGGCGCTGTCGTTGATTTGAAAATCAAGTAACATCCATAGAGACATACTTTCTTTTTGTAATGGGATCAAAGAATTTTGTGATGTCGGATAACCAGTGAAGACACATCTCACAGCTCTAGGATCCAATTTCTCATGAGAGGTCCCGGTTACATAGACATAGCACACACCCAAAAATGGAAGATATAGATCAAGAATCTATTAACATATTTACGAATCCCTGCTGATATGGATCGAAAAAGGGTGGTTCGAATAGCATCTACTAATATTACCGAAAATATTGTTCAAATACTTTTACGAGAAGGTTTTATAAAAAACGTGAGAAAACATCGAGAAAACAACAAATATTTTTTGGTTTTAACCCTGCGACATAGAAGGAATAGGAAAAGCACCATCCTTGCCGATAGAAACCTCCTTGGCACCACCCTGTAGTACCGTCTCTCTGAGAATCATCAAATGCATATCATCAAATTGTCGAGCCTTGATATGCTCCAATAGTTAAGACTGGCCAACAATGCATGCAAGAACTCGGCTGGGCTCTGAAATGTCTAACCTCACAAGTCTGTTAGCCAAGGACTTAATGTCCAAATCTAATGGCCTCTCCTCTGCTGAAATGAATGCCAAGCTACCTATACTCCCTGTCTTTCTGCTCAACACATCCGCAACTACATTCACCTTGCTGGATAGTAAAGAATGGTGATGTCATAATCCTTCAGTAACTTAAGCCATATGCACTGCCTCAAATTGAGATCCTTTTGCTTGAACAAATGCTACAAGCTGCGATTATAAATGTAAACCTCACAGGACACTCCATACAGATAATGCCTCCAAATTTTAAGAGCATAAACAATCACGGCTAACTATAGATCGTTCACAGGGTAATTCTTCTCATGGATCTTCAACTGATGTGAAGCATATGCAATAACTCGCCCATCCTGCATCAATACACAACCCAAGCCAACGCGTGAAGCGTCGCAATACGCCGTGTACAACCCCGAATCGAAAGGCAACACTAGAACCGGTGTTGTTGTCAAAGCTGTCTTGAGCTTCTAAAATCTAGCCTCACAATCATCGGACCAACAGAACAGAGCACCCTTCTGGGTCAATCTAGTCAAAGGTGCTGCAATGGATGAGAATCCCTCCACAAACCGGCAATAATAACCTGCTAACCCCAAGAAACTCCTAATCTCAGTCGCCGAAGTGGGACGGGGACAACTCTAATCTGTCTCAATCTTCTTGGGATCCACCTTAATACCCTCTCCTGGTACAACATGCCCCAGGAATGCCACAGAATCTAGCCAACTCACACTTGGATAACTTAGCATATAGCTTCTTTTCCCGCAAGGTTTGAAGCACCACTCTCAAATGTTGCTCGTGCTCCTCCATGCTACGCGAGTAGATCAAAATGTCATCAATGAAGACAGTGACAAACGAATCAACATAAGGCCTGAACACCCTGTTCATCAAATCCATAAATGCCGCTGGGGCGTTAGTCAATACGAAGAACATCACTAGAAACTCATAATGGCATTATCTAGTACGGAAAGCAGTCTTCAGAACATCCGAGTCCCGAATCTTCAACTGATGGTACCCTGATCTCAAGTCGATCTTAGAGAACACCCTAGCACCCTGCAACTAGTCAAACAAATCATCAATATGCGGCAACGGGTACTTGTTCTTAATGGTAACTTTGTTCAACTAGCGGTAATCAATGCACATCCACATAGTGCCATCTTTCTTCTTCACAAATAATACTGGTGAACCCCAAGGTGACACACTTGGTCTGATGAACCCCTTTGCTAGGAACTCCTCAAGCTGCTCCTTAAACTCCTTCGACTCTTTCAGAGCCATACGGTATAGTGGGATAGATATAGGCTGGGTACGTAGAGCCAAATTAATACAAAAATTGATATCACGATCTGGTGGCATGCTTGGAAGGTCAGAAGGAAACACATCGACGAACTCTTAGACTACTGGCACTGAATCAATCGCCGGAGTCTCTGCGATAGTATCCCGACCATAAGCTAGATAAGCCAACCAACCCTTCTCGACCATGTGTCGAGCCTTCAGCAAAGAGATAACCTGACTGGATATACTGACAGACGAACCCTTCCACTCCAATCTAGGAAACTCTGGCATTGCTAAGGTAATGATCTTTGCATGGAAATCAAGGATGGCGTGATATAGGGATAGCCAGTCCATGCCCAGGATGACCTCAAAGTCGGTCATATCCAGCAATACAAGATCCGCTCCAGTCTCGTAACCACAGAATGTGACCATACAGGACTGATAGATCCGATCCACAACAACAATCGTCCACAGGAGTGGACACAAAAATAGGAGTACCCAAGGACTCACGAGGAATATCCAGGAAATGAGCAACAAAGATGACACATATGAATAGGTAGACTCTGGATTAAATAATACCGAAGCATCCCTACCGCAGACAGAAATAATACCTGTGATCACGGCATCTGAGGCCACTGTATCTGGTCTGGCCGGAAAAACATAGAATCTAGCTGGAGCGCTAACTAGCTGGCATCTGCCTGACTGAATAGTAGCTGGCTGACCTCCCCCTACCTGGCCTCCACCTCTAGGACGGCCCCTACCCTCCGCCTCTAAGTGATCGGACGACTGGTGCTGTAATCATGGGCCGATCTCCCTGATGTACCACCTTGCCCCAAAGTTTGGGATAAAATCTGTTCATGCGAACCGGATCCCCACACTCGTAACAACCTCTCGGTACCATAGATTGCTGCCTTGAAGTCTGACCCTTATGGCCTGAATACCCACTATAAGAACCCTGAATAGATGGTGGGCGGTATGAACTCTCTGGCATGGCACTGAAATAGGTGCTGCAAGAACCCTGATGACCTGAGTACCCACTGGAAGAAACCTGAATAGCTGGTGGGCGGTATGAACTCTATGGCATGGAACTGAAATAGGGACGTGCTAGAGTACCCTCGGGAGGTGGTGGTGCTGGATATGTGGGCATGCTAGGCTGACCCCTCCCAAACCGACCTCTGCCCCTAGCCGGGGCACCTCTAAACTCTCTAGAAGAATGGAACCTCTTGTCCCGTTGCATCTGCTCTCTACCCCTCTGATGGTAACCCTCAATCCTCGGAGCAATCTCCATTACTAGCTGATAAGAAGTCCCTATCTCAACCTCCCGGACCATGCTAGCCTAAATACCGGAGTGTAATCCCGCAAAAAAACCTCCGCACTCTCTCTGCGTCAGTAGGAAGTATCATAACTGCATGGCGAGACAACTCAGATAATCTCGCCTCAAAATCAGTCATTGACATCTGAACTTGATGGAGCTGCTCAAACTGACATCGAAACTCTTCCCTCTGGGAGGGTGGGATATACCTATCCAAGAAAAGGCATGTAAGCTGGTCCTAAGTCATGGGAGGAGAACCAGCTGGTCTGCCAAGAAGATAAGACTTCCACCATCTACGGGCCCTGCCCTCCAACTAAAAGGTAGTGAAATCCACCCCGTGGGCTCCAATATACTCATGTTGTACAGTCTGTCCCTGCAACTATCAGTGAAATCCTGGGGGTCCTCATGCCGCTCACCTCCGAAGATAGAAGGGATTAGCCTAGTCCATATGTCTAAAAGCTTCTGCGGCTCGTCGGCCACAGCTGGTCTTGGCTCAGTGCGGCTGCTGCCATTGGCTGGGCCCTGCCCACGGGTAGTACGCTCGGGGTCTGATACACCGTCGCTGCATGCCTAGGAGCCTGAGCAGTAAGGGTATGTTCTCCCCCTCCCGGCTGAGATGTGGCTGGGTCTGCTGGAAATAAACCAGCCTGGGTCGTAGTGTCCATAAACTGCAGCATACAGCCCATGACCTCATGAAAACCCGGTGCTGACATAAAATAGACCGGGGCTGGCTCTGCTGTAGGCACCTCGCCCTGTTCCTCAATAGTGGGATCCTCCAATGGATTTGCTGGGGGCGCAACCGGGGAACCTATGGGGCATCCTCTTCCCCTACCTCGGGTTGGTGCCCTCCACCAGCCTCTGCCTTGGCCTCTAGCAATAGGGGGGGGGGCAACTCCTCCAGGGTCCGTAACGTCTATCGTGCGCGTTCTCACCATCTATGAGAGAATATGAGAAAGACACTTAGTATAATATCAACCACATGATAGGAGGTGAAGAAAAAGTAGTTTCCTAACACCCTATAGCCTCTCGAAGATAAGTACAGACGTCTCCGCACCGATCCGCAAGATTCTATTAGGCCTGATCAAAAGTTGTGAGACCTACGTAAACCTAGTGCTCTGATACCATGTTGTCCAGACCCAAATTCTATTATAGGCCGTGATGGCGCCCAACGCCGCCGCTAGGCAAGCCAACGGTGAACTAACCACGCGATCCCTCTTTTTAAAAGATTTTTCCAAGTAATTAAACTTTCTTTAATTTGAAAAATTTAAGAATTAACAGTTTTAAATAGATAACACGAAAGCATTTGAGTGCAATCATAACCATAGAATAAAATAAAAATCACAAGTCTACTAGTGTGTGCCAAGACCTGGTGTCACAAGTGTATGAGCATTCTAGTAGAATATACAAAAGAATACTAATCTACTGTCTGAAGTGAAATAGACAGAAAAATATATGCAAAAGAAAGACTCCAGCTGCTGCAGAACGGCTCGAAAGGCAGCTCACCATGAAGTCTCGAAGTGGTAATAAAGTGTGCGCGCCGGACTGATATCCAGGTGCACCTGCCTCAGATCCTGCACATTTAAGTGCATAAGTGTAGCGTGAGTACATAAATAACATGTACCCAGTAAGTATCTAGTCTAACCTCGAAGAAGCAGTGATGAGGGATCGACTTCGACACTTACTATGGGCCAACAATATAATAACATGAAATTCTAATTAAACATGATAGATATAAATGACAATAGAACTCAGAGTAAGAAATAAATAAACAATCCTTTCACCGTTAGTAAGAACCGATTCATTTTCGCATTTAAACACGTAATTTCTCAAGGCAATGCATTAATATCAAATATAAAGGGACTTCCAACATTATTATCACGCACAAATTATGCCGAGAACGTACGGTCCGATCCAAATATACATATACATAAACTGTGTACACTACCGAGGGTCGAACCGCACAAATCATAGATGCATCTATTAACCTGCCGAGGCAAACAGCCCACTTGCGGAAAAATACTTGTGACGCAGTCGAATATAAATTTCTCATGTTACCATAATATCCCTCAATTCTTTCCAAAATAAATAAATTCAACTTGAAACTTTTAAAATCTTAAAATCCTCAAACTTAGCCCTATTCAATAATACTAACAAATATAATCAAATAACGGTGACCACAAAGCATGATGTAAATCTAAAACTACCCGGACATAAGCATAAATAGTAGCTACATACGGACTCTCGCCATCTCGCGCGTACGTAGCCCCAGCAAATAGCAGCACATTTTAATTAAGTTCATTTATGCGGTTAATTCCCTCTTACACAGTTAGAAAAGAGATTTACCTCGCCTCAAAGCCTACTTTCCGGTCCAAGATTGTGCCCAAACCCTCAGCTCGGTGCCAAACAACTCAAAACTAGTCAAATATTATATAAAATAATCAATACATGTTTAAAAGTTCATATCCTAAAAATCAAAGTAATTTCTCAAGCCTATTTAAAGAATCCCTAAAATTTACCCCGGGCCCATGTGCCCGGATTCCGAAAATTTTTTAAGAAAGTTGTTACCCATAGCCTCATGAACTCAAATATATGATTTTTACTAAATTCCATAACAAATTTCGTGGCTAAATCTCATTTTTATCAAAAACCTAGGTTTTCACTAAAACTTATGATTTTCACTAATTTACATGTTATGATCTACCCGCAAACCATGTATTTAACATACATTGTGTAGAAATTACATACCTCAAAGTGCTAGGTGAAATACCTTTCTAAGAGAGGTGAAATCCCCTCTCTAAGAGCTCCAAAAATCGCCCAACAATGGAATAAATGAGTCAAAAATTCCCAAGTCCCGTATTAAATGGAGTTGTCTGCCTTCTGCGGTTTTCGCACCTGCGGTGCCACTACCGTACCTGCGATTCCGCTTATGCAAACCGAATCGCGCAGGTGAGGACAACAGCCAAGATGCCTCCTCTCCCTTCTGTGCTCAGGCCATCGCATCTGCGTATCTGCACCAGCGGCAAAAGAAGCGCATCTGCGGCACTGCCCGTTCCTGCGATGACTGCCTTCGCACCTGCGCCCTCGCAGGTGCGGTCCATCTTCCGCTTCTGCGATGACTGGTCAGCCCATCCTGGGCAGCTTCTACGCCCTTTGCCTCGCTTCTACAAGCTCGCACCTACGGCCCTTGCCTCGCAGGTGCAATTACACTAGAAGTCTTGTGCTTCAGCCGATGTATTTCCAAGTTCAACTTGGTCCAAGCCTCATCTGATTGACACCCGGGGCACCCAGGGCCACACCGCGCATGCCAAGAAGTTTGAAATCATAAAACGGACTCGCTCAAACTCTCGAAATGCCCAAAACGACATCAAAACTAAGAATCATACCCCTAATCCAATTGAATCAAAATATGAACTTTAAGTTCTTCAATTTACTCCCAATACTTAAACTACTCGGAATGACACCAAATTTTGCGTGCAAGTCTAGTATGACATTACAGAACTATTCCTGATCTCGGAATTCTATTTGGACCTCGATATCACCAAAACCTACTCCAAATCAACCTTAAAGAACTTCAAAAACCTTCAAAGAACCAACTTTCACTACTAGGCGCCAAAACGCTCCCGGATCATCCAATACCCGATCCGAACATACGCCCAAGTCCTAAATTGTCATACGAACCTACTGGAACCGTCAAATCCTAATTCCAAGGTCCTATGCTCAAAATATTAACCGAAGTCAAACTTAGCGTTTTTAGCCAACCTTATGGAACCAAGTGATCCGATTTCAATCCGAACCCTTCCAAATCCCGAACTAACCATCCCTGCAAGTCATAAAATAATAAAAGCACGTACGGGAAGTCTTATTTAGGAGAATAGGGTTCTAAAAAGCAAAACGACCGGTCGGGTCGTAACAGTAAGAATATTAGCTAATTAAGATTGTGGTACAACTATTTTAGCAATTTCTTATACCCAAAAAAAATCAAACCAAACATGAAATTGAATAATTTCTTATACCAAGATTATTATCCTTCAATTTTGTCTAATTCTAATTTTTTGTATGACACCGAGGTGCCGGGGCTTCTTTATTGTACGGCGTCTAGAAGCCCAATTTTTTCATTTAAATATTTCCTTAGTTATTTTTTTTCTAATTACCACACACAAAATTGATGAAGAGAAAATACATTTATTTCTTCTAATAGGTGAGTGTAGTATTTAAAAATTATACTAAAAATCAATCAAGAAAAAGTATTATCTGAATGTGAAAGGAGTTTATGAATTATATGGAAGTGCATTAGTTATTATTTATTTTTATTTGTACTATTATTAAATTCTAGAAAAATTCTATAAATTAAAAGTCAAATAATTTGTACTTGACTTCAGAGTTACACCATTGTTGTCGGGAGCTATAATTTTCATCAAAGACAATATGATGTGTAATCGGATTTTTTTGGTCAACAAACGAAATTATATTAATTCAAAATGGCAGAGCCAGTACAAGGAGCATAGTATACATTGTGCAGATTGTTACGAAAAGAAGAAACAAAAACTAGATCATTATAGTGATCGCTAGGTTGATCTACAATATTGTCGCCACTGTCGTCTGCATGCAAATGGAAGGACGTGTTTTTTGTTGATGTAGGCATTGTGAAATTTCTTTGATAAACACTACCCCGTTGATCATCCAGAATTTGCTGAGTCAAAAAGGTGGGTGGTTGATGTAGAAGGGGCATTTGCACCTATACCCGTTTTTTGTGCCACATTTTAACTTGTGTCCGCTTTGTAAAAAAAATTGCAAGCGTACCCACTTTTTCACATAACTTCAGCCCACGGGGCTGAAGTTTTTCTTTTGTACTGGAAAACTTCAGCTGAAGTTTTTGTCTTTGTAACCGAAAAACTTAAGCAGTTTTCCAGCTTAAGTTTTCCAGTTATAAAATAAAAACTTAAGCAGTTTCCAGCTTAAGTTTTCCAGTTATAAATAAAAACTTAAGTAGTTTCCAGCTTAAGTTTTCCAGTTATAAAATACTAGTTATACAATAAAAACTTAAGCTCTAG